>NW_027328758.1:1971483-2066397 GCF_048564905.1 Vicugna pacos | reverse complement strand
ATTTAACGTGCTGCCTTTTTAGGACTGGCTAGTCTTGTCTGGTGAATGGATATTAAGAGAGATTTCCTTAAACTTCCTCCTGCTTCGTGCCATAACTCGACTTCATTGAGAAGCATGTTTTTCCCGTTTCTAAGACGGGCTTCCGCTTTGAACTGCTAAACCATCACGGCACACTTTTTCTCCATACTTATTCCTGGAAAACTGAGCTCTCTGCCGGAGTAAAGACGGTTCCCGTCAGAGAAGTGTGGCTCCCTGTCCCAAGGTCAAAGTGTAGAAGAAAGGGAAGATTCCTGTTTCCGAGGGTTCCATTTTGTCAGGTTAGAGATCTAGTCATCCGTGTGGCTGCGGTGGAATCTGCAGTATCTTGCCTCACAGTTTCCTTTTTCTGGCTTAGCAGGGGAGCCGCATTAGCTGAGGTCGCGGCGCTATGGCCCTTGTCAGGATCCCGGTGCTGAGGCAGCCCCTTCCCCCCACCCCCTCTCCTTGTCATTTTGATCGTGCAAACTGGGTGCCAGCTGTGTGAACCCTGCTCCTGGCCGCCAGGATTGCCCCCCCCCCTCCCCACGCGACGTGTCCCCAGTTCCTCGGCGTCCCTCACTGCAACCAGCTAGCTCCAGGAAGGGTGCGAGCTGGCTTCCGCTGTCGTCCTTCCTCCTTCCTGTCCAGGCGGGCCCTCCTTTTGCGCCAGTCGGCCCGAAACCTTCTCTCCCGCGCTGCATAGGCTGAAGGAATGCCTCAGCGTTTGCAGCCGCTAGAGGGCGCTCTTCTCCTCTCTTTGGGCCCCTTCAGCGCTTCCAGTGGAAATTTCCGAGGTGGGAAGGGCTTGGGGGTTCTCTGTATCTAGGGGCTCCCGATCCAGCCGATTCAACTAACTGTGGGTTGAAAATATTCGGGAAAAAACGGAAAGTTTCGAAAAGCGACAATTGAACTTGCCACACACCGGCAACCGCTTACATAGCATTCACGTTGCCTTGCATGCCGCGCGTCACCTAGAGATGATTTAAAGTACACAGGAGGACACAGCGAAAGAGAATGTGACAATGACTGTATGGGTATGTTTATGCATAAGTGGAAAATTGTGCTCTAGACTGGAATTCGACACAACATTGTAAAAACGACAACAACGTGGAAGAAAAGTATGTTTGTATGTAAAAAATAAAGTCCTATGTCATTTTGTATAAGAGGCATCAGCATCCATGGATTTTGGCATCTGTGGGGAGTCCTGGAACCAGTGCCCCATGCTTACCAAGGCATGACTGGAAGCCCAGGCTCCTTATCCCAGCCTGTCATGTCCCCACGTGGTGTGAATCCTGCCTGTCCCACACTCCCCTGGTCACTCTCCTCCAGCCCTGCCAGACTGCCCTCTTCTTCTGGAACAGGCCAAGCTGAATGCACGTCATGTCTGACCTCTAGGAATATCCGTTACTTTGTGAGCATGGCTCTGCTTCAGGAAGACGGGCTGCATTGTCACTAGAGAAGACGGGATGGAGGTTCCTTAAAAACCTACAAATGGACTTACCTGATGATCCAGCCTTCCCACGCCTGGGGATATGTCAAGAGAAAACTCTAACTCAAAAAGTCCCATGCACCTCAATGCTCACAGCAGCCCTGTTTGTATTAGCCAGGACGTGGAACTAACCCCAACATCTAACGACTGGTGACTGGATAAAGAAGTCGTTGTCTTTTTATGCCGCGGAATACTACACAGCCGCGAAAAAGGATGGAACCATGCCATTTGCGGCAACATGGTTGGACACAGAGATAGTCATTCTGAGTGAAGTAAGCCAGAAGAGAGAAAAATGCCGCATGACACAACTTCCATGTGAAATCTAAGAAAAAAAGACAGAAATGATCTTAACTGCAAAAGACAAATAGAGCCACAGACATAGAGAAACAAACTTATGGTTACCAGGGAGGGACGGCGGTGGGAAGGGGTAAATATGGGCATCGGAAAATTGCCCGTCTTGGGGAGTGGTGGACATGTTAGCTCTCTTGATTGTGGCGATGGCTTTCTGGGTGTAGACATGTATGAAAATTGATCAAATACTACACGTGAGATGTGTCTAATTGACGGAACAGAACTCGTAGCCCTGTAAAGGTGTTTTAAAACAAAGAGATGGGCTGCATTGTGTCCTATGTTTCTATGTGTCTTCAGGGAGGTCTCAGGGGGGCGGTGCTGGCCTTCCTGCCAACACGATGACATGAAGCCCGAACAATCCCCCAATCGATGGGAAGAAGAGACGAGCCATGGTCACATCTGGACCCCAAGCTTACACGTGGTGCATGGGTGCCATTTATCGCCAATCCAGCGAGGTTCCGGCCAGAGCTAGAGGCCGGGGCAGCGAACCGGGAGCGGCACTAAGGAGCATCGTGGCGCAGAGGCTGGACTGGGGGCCCGCAGGCTCCTCCCAGGAGGAGCCTCAGGGTTTGGGAGGTGGCTAACGTGCCTGCTTCGTGTCACCAGCAAGTGATGCCACCCGTGGAAAATCAGCTGGAATCCTGAGCCGGGTCAGCCGTGGGTGATGCGGTAGAGGCTGCTTGCTAGCAGAGGGGACGCCAGACGGACGGTGAAGCAAGCAACAGGCTGCTGAGCTTCCGGCCTGTGTTTACCGTGCTTTCCGTGTCTCCCTGCATCTCAGGGTCACCCGGAGGAATTCGTGTGGAGTTTAGAGGCCGACGGCCTCTCGGTTCCTCATCAGCCTGGCAAGCCCCCCAGCCCTCTGCGGCCAGACCTCTGCGAGCGTCTTTCCCTTGTTCTAGCAAAACCCTCCCCACCCTCGCCTGCGGCGGGCTTTTGTTTTTTTAATTGATGGCAGTGAGGATACCTTACAGCCTCCTCCGGCCCTTCCTTAGGGCTTCTGCCCTTAGAGCACGGCAAGGGGCGGCCCCCCAACCCCCACCCCCGACACCCCCGCGCTGTCCTGGGTCCTGAACTACAGAGGGTCCCTCTGGCCCTGACACTCCCTCTGGCCACGCCCTCTACGGGGTGGAGTCAGCAGGGCCAAGGGGACACGCCCATTGGCTCCACCCCGTGCTCTGGAATCCCAGGACCCCGAATGCCCTGCCCCAGCAGCCCCTGTCCCGCTTGTAGTTTCTGCACCGGCTCTCCCCGGAGTTCAGCATCCCAGGACTCACAGAGAGGCCAACGGGCAGCTGTTGGCATGGAGGTTACGGACAGAGCCCGGATGTGAGGTCTGAGTGTCCCCCTGTGCACATCCAAGGCCCCTTGGGGCATGGGATGGACCCAGCATTGGGCAGAAAAGGGTCAGGCTGGCGGTCAGAGACTGGGAATCGGCTCTCCCCGCACTGTCGCTTTCTTCGCAGGACTCCCCTGAGTCTGGGAATTCTAAAGTTGAGCCTGGACGTGTGTGGCACGTGGCAGTGACTTTGCGTGTGTGTGCGCGCGCCTGAGGACGTGTGTGGTTGTGTGTATGTTGTGGGGGTGTGCGTGGTCCATGACTCCGTGTGTGTGTGCGTGGGGATGTAGGCGGAGCAGAGTCAGTGTGTGTGCACGTGTGTTTGTGTGTACGTGCATGCATTAGTTTTAAGAATACTAGAAGCTGTCCTTCAGAAGTCTGCAGTAGTAAAAATTGTATGGTGTCCCTCACTGTATAATTCAAACTGAAAATAATCTTCAATCACCAGAAATGTAGTCCCCCCCAGATTCTGATCCCCCCTCCCATACTGATTATGCCCTCATTGTACTGATGAGGAAACTAGCTTAGAGATGTTAAGTGGCTCAGCCCAGGGCATGGAGCTCGCGAGCCCAGGGCCAGGACGCAGTCCAAGCGGCGCGGCTCCAGAGGCCTGGAGCCCTGCTCACGACCGCGCGTGGCCTCTTGGCCGGGGGGGTGCGGGGGGTGGGGGTGGGGTGGGGGTGGGGGGAAGAGATCCTGACGGGCCGGGGCCAGCGTGCAGGCTGCCCAAGCCGCGGACTCTGCAAGTCGGGTGGAGAGTACCTGACGGCAGACGAGGGTAAAGGACTGCTCAGAAATCAGATAGGTTCCTAGATCTTCGATGAGTAAGGAGGCTCAGTGCTCATCCTCGATCCCTTTGCTGGTGGCTAAAAGGGAGCAAGGCCCACGAGCGCGCTTCTGGGAGCGGCCTGCCAAAACCTGGAGCAGGGCTGCTCAGGACTGGCTCTGCAGCAGGAGCAGAGGGGGGCAATGTCGCCACCTGGTGGACATCCTTGGTAGTGGCAGTAGGAGGCCTAGCAGCCTGGGTATGGAGGCGGCAGGACGAGGTCCTAGTGGATGATCGTTTTCACATGGCTTAAAAAGCATTGCTTCATAGATTTTATCCACATTGGGGTCTATCCTACGATGGTAAATACGGTCTCCGTTACTCCATCTTAGCTGCATTGATTAATTTTTTTGAGGTTAGTTTTCTCTTCAATGATTTGGAAGCTATATTGTCTTCCAATTAAAATTCCCTCTAAGTTTTAATAAGTCATCTCTAAGTTCATAACTATATATATAATTGGACCAGTATTGCTATAACAGTCTCAAAAACGGGATAATCTATTAGATCTTGTTTCTCAATCATGATACATTTAGCATATTTTACCTCTCTGCTGTTCCCCATTGTGTGCGTGTGTGCGCGTGCGCGGGCTACAGTTCCTGCTTTTTAGACAGTTGCTTTCAGTTTGTTGCGTTCGCAATGAAAATATAGGTATAAACATCTTGGATTTAATTGCTCGCTACCGCTATTTAATCCCATGTCTTTCCCATTTTTGAGTTATTTACTTCTTTCCCAATCAAATGGACTCATGATTGGCTAATTTTTTTCCAGCGGTAGACTTGGAACCCATACCAGTCTATACGCAGCTTTATGTTCTCCTCAGCAACACCTCTCAGCCTCAACACCCAACAACACTCTCCGTATCTAGGGCCCCAAGGCTTGTTTTAAAATGCGGCATTGTTTCTCATGTCCCCCCGCCCCCCTCCCGCCCCAAAAAGGAAGCAAGAATCTTCCTTGATTTAACGTGCTGCCTTTTTAGGACTGGCTAGTCTTGTCTGGTGAATGGATATTAAGAGAGATTTCCTTAAACTTCCTCCTGCTTCGTGCCATAACTCGACTTCATTGAGAAGCATGTTTTTCCCGTTTCTAAGACGGGCTTCCGCTTTGAACTGCTAAACCATCACGGCACACTTTTTCTCCATACTTATTCCTGGAAAACTGAGCTCTCTGCCGGAGTAAAGACGGTTCCCGTCAGAGAAGTGTGGCTCCCTGTCCCAAGGTCAAAGTGTAGAAGAAAGGGAAGATTCCTGTTTCCGAGGGTTCCATTTTGTCAGGTTAGAGATCTAGTCATCCGTGTGGCTGCGGTGGAATCTGCAGTATCTTGCCTCACAGTTTCCTTTTTCTGGCTTAGCAGGGGAGCCGCATTAGCTGAGGTCGCGGCGCTATGGCCCTTGTCAGGATCCCGGTGCTGAGGCAGCCCCTTCCCCCCACCCCCTCTCCTTGTCATTTTGATCGTGCAAACTGGGTGCCAGCTGTGTGAACCCTGCTCCTGGCCGCCAGGATTGCCCCCCCCCCTCCCCACGCGACGTGTCCCCAGTTCCTCGGCGTCCCTCACTGCAACCAGCTAGCTCCAGGAAGGGTGCGAGCTGGCTTCCGCTGTCGTCCTTCCTCCTTCCTGTCCAGGCGGGCCCTCCTTTTGCGCCAGTCGGCCCGAAACCTTCTCTCCCGCGCTGCATAGGCTGAAGGAATGCCTCAGCGTTTGCAGCCGCTAGAGGGCGCTCTTCTCCTCTCTTTGGGCCCCTTCAGCGCTTCCAGTGGAAATTTCCGAGGTGGGAAGGGCTTGGGGGTTCTCTGTATCTAGGGGCTCCCGATCCAGCCGATTCAACTAACTGTGGGTTGAAAATATTCGGGAAAAAACGGAAAGTTTCGAAAAGCGACAATTGAACTTGCCACACACCGGCAACCGCTTACATAGCATTCACGTTGCCTTGCATGCCGCGCGTCACCTAGAGATGATTTAAAGTACACAGGAGGACACAGCGAAAGAGAATGTGACAATGACTGTATGGGTATGTTTATGCATAAGTGGAAAATTGTGCTCTAGACTGGAATTCGACACAACATTGTAAAAACGACAACAACGTGGAAGAAAAGTATGTTTGTATGTAAAAAATAAAGTCCTATGTCATTTTGTATAAGAGGCATCAGCATCCATGGATTTTGGCATCTGTGGGGAGTCCTGGAACCAGTGCCCCATGCTTACCAAGGCATGACTGGAAGCCCAGGCTCCTTATCCCAGCCTGTCATGTCCCCACGTGGTGTGAATCCTGCCTGTCCCACACTCCCCTGGTCACTCTCCTCCAGCCCTGCCAGACTGCCCTCTTCTTCTGGAACAGGCCAAGCTGAATGCACGTCATGTCTGACCTCTAGGAATATCCGTTACTTTGTGAGCATGGCTCTGCTTCAGGAAGACGGGCTGCATTGTCACTAGAGAAGACGGGATGGAGGTTCCTTAAAAACCTACAAATGGACTTACCTGATGATCCAGCCTTCCCACGCCTGGGGATATGTCAAGAGAAAACTCTAACTCAAAAAGTCCCATGCACCTCAATGCTCACAGCAGCCCTGTTTGTATTAGCCAGGACGTGGAACTAACCCCAACATCTAACGACTGGTGACTGGATAAAGAAGTCGTTGTCTTTTTATGCCGCGGAATACTACACAGCCGCGAAAAAGGATGGAACCATGCCATTTGCGGCAACATGGTTGGACACAGAGATAGTCATTCTGAGTGAAGTAAGCCAGAAGAGAGAAAAATGCCGCATGACACAACTTCCATGTGAAATCTAAGAAAAAAAGACAGAAATGATCTTAACTGCAAAAGACAAATAGAGCCACAGACATAGAGAAACAAACTTATGGTTACCAGGGAGGGACGGCGGTGGGAAGGGGTAAATATGGGCATCGGAAAATTGCCCGTCTTGGGGAGTGGTGGACATGTTAGCTCTCTTGATTGTGGCGATGGCTTTCTGGGTGTAGACATGTATGAAAATTGATCAAATACTACACGTGAGATGTGTCTAATTGACGGAACAGAACTCGTAGCCCTGTAAAGGTGTTTTAAAACAAAGAGATGGGCTGCATTGTGTCCTATGTTTCTATGTGTCTTCAGGGAGGTCTCAGGGGGGCGGTGCTGGCCTTCCTGCCAACACGATGACATGAAGCCCGAACAATCCCCCAATCGATGGGAAGAAGAGACGAGCCATGGTCACATCTGGACCCCAAGCTTACACGTGGTGCATGGGTGCCATTTATCGCCAATCCAGCGAGGTTCCGGCCAGAGCTAGAGGCCGGGGCAGCGAACCGGGAGCGGCACTAAGGAGCATCGTGGCGCAGAGGCTGGACTGGGGGCCCGCAGGCTCCTCCCAGGAGGAGCCTCAGGGTTTGGGAGGTGGCTAACGTGCCTGCTTCGTGTCACCAGCAAGTGATGCCACCCGTGGAAAATCAGCTGGAATCCTGAGCCGGGTCAGCCGTGGGTGATGCGGTAGAGGCTGCTTGCTAGCAGAGGGGACGCCAGACGGACGGTGAAGCAAGCAACAGGCTGCTGAGCTTCCGGCCTGTGTTTACCGTGCTTTCCGTGTCTCCCTGCATCTCAGGGTCACCCGGAGGAATTCGTGTGGAGTTTAGAGGCCGACGGCCTCTCGGTTCCTCATCAGCCTGGCAAGCCCCCCAGCCCTCTGCGGCCAGACCTCTGCGAGCGTCTTTCCCTTGTTCTAGCAAAACCCTCCCCACCCTCGCCTGCGGCGGGCTTTTGTTTTTTTAATTGATGGCAGTGAGGATACCTTACAGCCTCCTCCGGCCCTTCCTTAGGGCTTCTGCCCTTAGAGCACGGCAAGGGGCGGCCCCCCAACCCCCACCCCCGACACCCCCGCGCTGTCCTGGGTCCTGAACTACAGAGGGTCCCTCTGGCCCTGACACTCCCTCTGGCCACGCCCTCTACGGGGTGGAGTCAGCAGGGCCAAGGGGACACGCCCATTGGCTCCACCCCGTGCTCTGGAATCCCAGGACCCCGAATGCCCTGCCCCAGCAGCCCCTGTCCCGCTTGTAGTTTCTGCACCGGCTCTCCCCGGAGTTCAGCATCCCAGGACTCACAGAGAGGCCAACGGGCAGCTGTTGGCATGGAGGTTACGGACAGAGCCCGGATGTGAGGTCTGAGTGTCCCCCTGTGCACATCCAAGGCCCCTTGGGGCATGGGATGGACCCAGCATTGGGCAGAAAAGGGTCAGGCTGGCGGTCAGAGACTGGGAATCGGCTCTCCCCGCACTGTCGCTTTCTTCGCAGGACTCCCCTGAGTCTGGGAATTCTAAAGTTGAGCCTGGACGTGTGTGGCACGTGGCAGTGACTTTGCGTGTGTGTGCGCGCGCCTGAGGACGTGTGTGGTTGTGTGTATGTTGTGGGGGTGTGCGTGGTCCATGACTCCGTGTGTGTGTGCGTGGGGATGTAGGCGGAGCAGAGTCAGTGTGTGTGCACGTGTGTTTGTGTGTACGTGCATGCATTAGTTTTAAGAATACTAGAAGCTGTCCTTCAGAAGTCTGCAGTAGTAAAAATTGTATGGTGTCCCTCACTGTATAATTCAAACTGAAAATAATCTTCAATCACCAGAAATGTAGTCCCCCCCAGATTCTGATCCCCCCTCCCATACTGATTATGCCCTCATTGTACTGATGAGGAAACTAGCTTAGAGATGTTAAGTGGCTCAGCCCAGGGCATGGAGCTCGCGAGCCCAGGGCCAGGACGCAGTCCAAGCGGCGCGGCTCCAGAGGCCTGGAGCCCTGCTCACGACCGCGCGTGGCCTCTTGGCCGGGGGGGTGCGGGGGGTGGGGGTGGGGTGGGGGTGGGGGGAAGAGATCCTGACGGGCCGGGGCCAGCGTGCAGGCTGCCCAAGCCGCGGACTCTGCAAGTCGGGTGGAGAGTACCTGACGGCAGACGAGGGTAAAGGACTGCTCAGAAATCAGATAGGTTCCTAGATCTTCGATGAGTAAGGAGGCTCAGTGCTCATCCTCGATCCCTTTGCTGGTGGCTAAAAGGGAGCAAGGCCCACGAGCGCGCTTCTGGGAGCGGCCTGCCAAAACCTGGAGCAGGGCTGCTCAGGACTGGCTCTGCAGCAGGAGCAGAGGGGGGCAATGTCGCCACCTGGTGGACATCCTTGGTAGTGGCAGTAGGAGGCCTAGCAGCCTGGGTATGGAGGCGGCAGGACGAGGTCCTAGTGGATGATCGTTTTCACATGGCTTAAAAAGCATTGCTTCATAGATTTTATCCACATTGGGGTCTATCCTACGATGGTAAATACGGTCTCCGTTACTCCATCTTAGCTGCATTGATTAATTTTTTTGAGGTTAGTTTTCTCTTCAATGATTTGGAAGCTATATTGTCTTCCAATTAAAATTCCCTCTAAGTTTTAATAAGTCATCTCTAAGTTCATAACTATATATATAATTGGACCAGTATTGCTATAACAGTCTCAAAAACGGGATAATCTATTAGATCTTGTTTCTCAATCATGATACATTTAGCATATTTTACCTCTCTGCTGTTCCCCATTGTGTGCGTGTGTGCGCGTGCGCGGGCTACAGTTCCTGCTTTTTAGACAGTTGCTTTCAGTTTGTTGCGTTCGCAATGAAAATATAGGTATAAACATCTTGGATTTAATTGCTCGCTACCGCTATTTAATCCCATGTCTTTCCCATTTTTGAGTTATTTACTTCTTTCCCAATCAAATGGACTCATGATTGGCTAATTTTTTTCCAGCGGTAGACTTGGAACCCATACCAGTCTATACGCAGCTTTATGTTCTCCTCAGCAACACCTCTCAGCCTCAACACCCAACAACACTCTCCGTATCTAGGGCCCCAAGGCTTGTTTTAAAATGCGGCATTGTTTCTCATGTCCCCCCGCCCCCCTCCCGCCCCAAAAAGGAAGCAAGAATCTTCCTTGATTTAACGTGCTGCCTTTTTAGGACTGGCTAGTCTTGTCTGGTGAATGGATATTAAGAGAGATTTCCTTAAACTTCCTCCTGCTTCGTGCCATAACTCGACTTCATTGAGAAGCATGTTTTTCCCGTTTCTAAGACGGGCTTCCGCTTTGAACTGCTAAACCATCACGGCACACTTTTTCTCCATA
This sequence comes from Vicugna pacos, assembly GCF_048564905.1. NCBI lineage: Eukaryota > Metazoa > Chordata > Mammalia > Artiodactyla > Camelidae > Vicugna > Vicugna pacos. Next base: position 2,056,257 of record NW_027328758.1, on the reverse strand, counting down.
CTTATTCCTGGAAAACTGAGCTCTCTGCCGGAGTAAAGACGGTTCCCGTCAGAGAAGTGTGGCTCCCTGTCCCAAGGTCAAAGTGTAGAAGAAAGGGAAGATTCCTGTTTCCGAGGGTTCCATTTTGTCAGGTTAGAGATCTAGTCATCCGTGTGGCTGCGGTGGAATCTGCAGTATCTTGCCTCACAGTTTCCTTTTTCTGGCTTAGCAGGGGAGCCGCATTAGCTGAGGTCGCGGCGCTATGGCCCTTGTCAGGATCCCGGTGCTGAGGCAGCCCCTTCCCCCCACCCCCTCTCCTTGTCATTTTGATCGTGCAAACTGGGTGCCAGCTGTGTGAACCCTGCTCCTGGCCGCCAGGATTGCCCCCCCCCTCCCCACGCGACGTGTCCCCAGTTCCTCGGCGTCCCTCACTGCAACCAGCTAGCTCCAGGAAGGGTGCGAGCTGGCTTCCGCTGTCGTCCTTCCTCCTTCCTGTCCAGGCGGGCCCTCCTTTTGCGCCAGTCGGCCCGAAACCTTCTCTCCCGCGCTGCATAGGCTGAAGGAATGCCTCAGCGTTTGCAGCCGCTAGAGGGCGCTCTTCTCCTCTCTTTGGGCCCCTTCAGCGCTTCCAGTGGAAATTTCCGAGGTGGGAAGGGCTTGGGGGTTCTCTGTATCTAGGGGCTCCCGATCCAGCCGATTCAACTAACTGTGGGTTGAAAATATTCGGGAAAAAACGGAAAGTTTCGAAAAGCGACAATTGAACTTGCCACACACCGGCAACCGCTTACATAGCATTCACGTTGCCTTGCATGCCGCGCGTCACCTAGAGATGATTTAAAGTACACAGGAGGACACAGCGAAAGAGAATGTGACAATGACTGTATGGGTATGTTTATGCATAAGTGGAAAATTGTGCTCTAGACTGGAATTCGACACAACATTGTAAAAACGACAACAACGTGGAAGAAAAGTATGTTTGTATGTAAAAAATAAAGTCCTATGTCATTTTGTATAAGAGGCATCAGCATCCATGGATTTTGGCATCTGTGGGGAGTCCTGGAACCAGTGCCCCATGCTTACCAAGGCATGACTGGAAGCCCAGGCTCCTTATCCCAGCCTGTCATGTCCCCACGTGGTGTGAATCCTGCCTGTCCCACACTCCCCTGGTCACTCTCCTCCAGCCCTGCCAGACTGCCCTCTTCTTCTGGAACAGGCCAAGCTGAATGCACGTCATGTCTGACCTCTAGGAATATCCGTTACTTTGTGAGCATGGCTCTGCTTCAGGAAGACGGGCTGCATTGTCACTAGAGAAGACGGGATGGAGGTTCCTTAAAAACCTACAAATGGACTTACCTGATGATCCAGCCTTCCCACGCCTGGGGATATGTCAAGAGAAAACTCTAACTCAAAAAGTCCCATGCACCTCAATGCTCACAGCAGCCCTGTTTGTATTAGCCAGGACGTGGAACTAACCCCAACATCTAACGACTGGTGACTGGATAAAGAAGTCGTTGTCTTTTTATGCCGCGGAATACTACACAGCCGCGAAAAAGGATGGAACCATGCCATTTGCGGCAACATGGTTGGACACAGAGATAGTCATTCTGAGTGAAGTAAGCCAGAAGAGAGAAAAATGCCGCATGACACAACTTCCATGTGAAATCTAAGAAAAAAAGACAGAAATGATCTTAACTGCAAAAGACAAATAGAGCCACAGACATAGAGAAACAAACTTATGGTTACCAGGGAGGGACGGCGGTGGGAAGGGGTAAATATGGGCATCGGAAAATTGCCCGTCTTGGGGAGTGGTGGACATGTTAGCTCTCTTGATTGTGGCGATGGCTTTCTGGGTGTAGACATGTATGAAAATTGATCAAATACTACACGTGAGATGTGTCTAATTGACGGAACAGAACTCGTAGCCCTGTAAAGGTGTTTTAAAACAAAGAGATGGGCTGCATTGTGTCCTATGTTTCTATGTGTCTTCAGGGAGGTCTCAGGGGGGCGGTGCTGGCCTTCCTGCCAACACGATGACATGAAGCCCGAACAATCCCCCAATCGATGGGAAGAAGAGACGAGCCATGGTCACATCTGGACCCCAAGCTTACACGTGGTGCATGGGTGCCATTTATCGCCAATCCAGCGAGGTTCCGGCCAGAGCTAGAGGCCGGGGCAGCGAACCGGGAGCGGCACTAAGGAGCATCGTGGCGCAGAGGCTGGACTGGGGGCCCGCAGGCTCCTCCCAGGAGGAGCCTCAGGGTTTGGGAGGTGGCTAACGTGCCTGCTTCGTGTCACCAGCAAGTGATGCCACCCGTGGAAAATCAGCTGGAATCCTGAGCCGGGTCAGCCGTGGGTGATGCGGTAGAGGCTGCTTGCTAGCAGAGGGGACGCCAGACGGACGGTGAAGCAAGCAACAGGCTGCTGAGCTTCCGGCCTGTGTTTACCGTGCTTTCCGTGTCTCCCTGCATCTCAGGGTCACCCGGAGGAATTCGTGTGGAGTTTAGAGGCCGACGGCCTCTCGGTTCCTCATCAGCCTGGCAAGCCCCCCAGCCCTCTGCGGCCAGACCTCTGCGAGCGTCTTTCCCTTGTTCTAGCAAAACCCTCCCCACCCTCGCCTGCGGCGGGCTTTTGTTTTTTTAATTGATGGCAGTGAGGATACCTTACAGCCTCCTCCGGCCCTTCCTTAGGGCTTCTGCCCTTAGACCACGGCAAGGGGCGGCCCCCCAACCCCCACCCCCGACACCCCCGCGCTGTCCTGGGTCCTGAACTACAGAGGGTCCCTCTGGCCCTGACACTCCCTCTGGCCACGCCCTCTACGGGGTGGAGTCAGCAGGGCCAAGGGGACACGCCCATTGGCTCCACCCCGTGCTCTGGAATCCCAGGACCCCGAATGCCCTGCCCCAGCAGCCCCTGTCCCGCTTGTAGTTTCTGCACCGGCTCTCCCCGGAGTTCAGCATCCCAGGACTCACAGAGAGGCCAACGGGCAGCTGTTGGCATGGAGGTTACGGACAGAGCCCGGATGTGAGGTCTGAGTGTCCCCCTGTGCACATCCAAGGCCCCTTGGGGCATGGGATGGACCCAGCATTGGGCAGAAAAGGGTCAGGCTGGCGGTCAGAGACTGGGAATCGGCTCTCCCCGCACTGTCGCTTTCTTCGCAGGACTCCCCTGAGTCTGGGAATTCTAAAGTTGAGCCTGGACGTGTGTGGCACGTGGCAGTGACTTTGCGTGTGTGTGCGCGCGCCTGAGGACGTGTGTGGTTGTGTGTATGTTGTGGGGGTGTGCGTGGTCCATGACTCCGTGTGTGTGTGCGTGGGGATGTAGGCGGAGCAGAGTCAGTGTGTGTGCACGTGTGTTTGTGTGTACGTGCATGCATTAGTTTTAAGAATACTAGAAGCTGTCCTTCAGAAGTCTGCAGTAGTAAAAATTGTATGGTGTCCCTCACTGTATAATTCAAACTGAAAATAATCTTCAATCACCAGAAATGTAGTCCCCCCCAGATTCTGATCCCCCCTCCCATACTGATTATGCCCTCATTGTACTGATGAGGAAACTAGCTTAGAGATGTTAAGTGGCTCAGCCCAGGGCATGGAGCTCGCGAGCCCAGGGCCAGGACGCAGTCCAAGCGGCGCGGCTCCAGAGGCCTGGAGCCCTGCTCACGACCGCGCGTGGCCTCTTGGCCGGGGGGGTGCGGGGGGTGGGGGTGGGGTGGGGGTGGGGGGAAGAGATCCTGACGGGCCGGGGCCAGCGTGCAGGCTGCCCAAGCCGCGGACTCTGCAAGTCGGGTGGAGAGTACCTGACGGCAGACGAGGGTAAAGGACTGCTCAGAAATCAGATAGGTTCCTAGATCTTCGATGAGTAAGGAGGCTCAGTGCTCATCCTCGATCCCTTTGCTGGTGGCTAAAAGGGAGCAAGGCCCACGAGCGCGCTTCTGGGAGCGGCCTGCCAAAACCTGGAGCAGGGCTGCTCAGGACTGGCTCTGCAGCAGGAGCAGAGGGGGGCAATGTCGCCACCTGGTGGACATCCTTGGTAGTGGCAGTAGGAGGCCTAGCAGCCTGGGTATGGAGGCGGCAGGACGAGGTCCTAGTGGATGATCGTTTTCACATGGCTTAAAAAGCATTGCTTCATAGATTTTATCCACATTGGGGTCTATCCTACGATGGTAAATACGGTCTCCGTTACTCCATCTTAGCTGCATTGATTAATTTTTTTGAGGTTAGTTTTCTCTTCAATGATTTGGAAGCTATATTGTCTTCCAATTAAAATTCCCTCTAAGTTTTAATAAGTCATCTCTAAGTTCATAACTATATATATAATTGGACCAGTATTGCTATAACAGTCTCAAAAACGGGATAATCTATTAGATCTTGTTTCTCAATCATGATACATTTAGCATATTTTACCTCTCTGCTGTTCCCCATTGTGTGCGTGTGTGCGCGTGCGCGGGCTACAGTTCCTGCTTTTTAGACAGTTGCTTTCAGTTTGTTGCGTTCGCAATGAAAATATAGGTATAAACATCTTGGATTTAATTGCTCGCTACCGCTATTTAATCCCATGTCTTTCCCATTTTTGAGTTATTTACTTCTTTCCCAATCAAATGGACTCATGATTGGCTAATTTTTTTCCAGCGGTAGACTTGGAACCCATACCAGTCTATACGCAGCTTTATGTTCTCCTCAGCAACACCTCTCAGCCTCAACACCCAACAACACTCTCCGTATCTAGGGCCCCAAGGCTTGTTTTAAAATGCGGCATTGTTTCTCATGTCCCCCCGCCCCCCTCCCGCCCCAAAAAGGAAGCAAGAATCTTCCTTGATTTAACGTGCTGCCTTTTTAGGACTGGCTAGTCTTGTCTGGTGAATGGATATTAAGAGAGATTTCCTTAAACTTCCTCCTGCTTCGTGCCATAACTCGACTTCATTGAGAAGCATGTTTTTCCCGTTTCTAAGACGGGCTTCCGCTTTGAACTGCTAAACCATCACGGCACACTTTTTCTCCATACTTATTCCTGGAAAACTGAGCTCTCTGCCGGAGTAAAGACGGTTCCCGTCAGAGAAGTGTGGCTCCCTGTCCCAAGGTCAAAGTGTAGAAGAAAGGGAAGATTCCTGTTTCCGAGGGTTCCATTTTGTCAGGTTAGAGATCTAGTCATCCGTGTGGCTGCGGTGGAATCTGCAGTATCTTGCCTCACAGTTTCCTTTTTCTGGCTTAGCAGGGGAGCCGCATTAGCTGAGGTCGCGGCGCTATGGCCCTTGTCAGGATCCCGGTGCTGAGGCAGCCCCTTCCCCCCACCCCCTCTCCTTGTCATTTTGATCGTGCAAACTGGGTGCCAGCTGTGTGAACCCTGCTCCTGGCCGCCAGGATTGCCCCCCCCCTCCCCACGCGACGTGTCCCCAGTTCCTCGGCGTCCCTCACTGCAACCAGCTAGCTCCAGGAAGGGTGCGAGCTGGCTTCCGCTGTCGTCCTTCCTCCTTCCTGTCCAGGCGGGCCCTCCTTTTGCGCCAGTCGGCCCGAAACCTTCTCTCCCGCGCTGCATAGGCTGAAGGAATGCCTCAGCGTTTGCAGCCGCTAGAGGGCGCTCTTCTCCTCTCTTTGGGCCCCTTCAGCGCTTCCAGTGGAAATTTCCGAGGTGGGAAGGGCTTGGGGGTTCTCTGTATCTAGGGGCTCCCGATCCAGCCGATTCAACTAACTGTGGGTTGAAAATATTCGGGAAAAAACGGAAAGTTTCGAAAAGCGACAATTGAACTTGCCACACACCGGCAACCGCTTACATAGCATTCACGTTGCCTTGCATGCCGCGCGTCACCTAGAGATGATTTAAAGTACACAGGAGGACACAGCGAAAGAGAATGTGACAATGACTGTATGGGTATGTTTATGCATAAGTGGAAAATTGTGCTCTAGACTGGAATTCGACACAACATTGTAAAAACGACAACAACGTGGAAGAAAAGTATGTTTGTATGTAAAAAATAAAGTCCTATGTCATTTTGTATAAGAGGCATCAGCATCCATGGATTTTGGCATCTGTGGGGAGTCCTGGAACCAGTGCCCCATGCTTACCAAGGCATGACTGGAAGCCCAGGCTCCTTATCCCAGCCTGTCATGTCCCCACGTGGTGTGAATCCTGCCTGTCCCACACTCCCCTGGTCACTCTCCTCCAGCCCTGCCAGACTGCCCTCTTCTTCTGGAACAGGCCAAGCTGAATGCACGTCATGTCTGACCTCTAGGAATATCCGTTACTTTGTGAGCATGGCTCTGCTTCAGGAAGACGGGCTGCATTGTCACTAGAGAAGACGGGATGGAGGTTCCTTAAAAACCTACAAATGGACTTACCTGATGATCCAGCCTTCCCACGCCTGGGGATATGTCAAGAGAAAACTCTAACTCAAAAAGTCCCATGCACCTCAATGCTCACAGCAGCCCTATTTGTATTAGCCAGGACGTGGAACTAACCCCAACATCTAACGACTGGTGACTGGATAAAGAAGTCGTTGTCTTTTTATGCCGCGGAATACTACACAGCCGCGAAAAAGGATGGAACCATGCCATTTGCGGCAACATGGTTGGACACAGAGATAGTCATTCTGAGTGAAGTAAGCCAGAAGAGAGAAAAATGCCGCATGACACAACTTCCATGTGAAATCTAAGAAAAAAAGACAGAAATGATCTTAACTGCAAAAGACAAATAGAGCCACAGACATAGAGAAACAAACTTATGGTTACCAGGGAGGGACGGCGGTGGGAAGGGGTAAATATGGGCATCGGAAAATTGCCCGTCTTGGGGAGTGGTGGACATGTTAGCTCTCTTGATTGTGGCGATGGCTTTCTGGGTGTAGACATGTATGAAAATTGATCAAATACTACACGTGAGATGTGTCTAATTGACGGAACAGAACTCGTAGCCCTGTAAAGGTGTTTTAAAACAAAGAGATGGGCTGCATTGTGTCCTATGTTTCTATGTGTCTTCAGGGAGGTCTCAGGGGGGCGGTGCTGGCCTTCCTGCCAACACGATGACATGAAGCCCGAACAATCCCCCAATCGATGGGAAGAAGAGACGAGCCATGGTCACATCTGGACCCCAAGCTTACACGTGGTGCATGGGTGCCATTTATCGCCAATCCAGCGAGGTTCCGGCCAGAGCTAGAGGCCGGGGCAGCGAACCGGGAGCGGCACTAAGGAGCATCGTGGCGCAGAGGCTGGACTGGGGGCCCGCAGGCTCCTCCCAGGAGGAGCCTCAGGGTTTGGGAGGTGGCTAACGTGCCTGCTTCGTGTCACCAGCAAGTGATGCCACCCGTGGAAAATCAGCTGGAATCCTGAGCCGGGTCAGCCGTGGGTGATGCGGTAAAGGCTGCTTGCTAGCAGAGGGGACGCCAGACGGACGGTGAAGCAAGCAACAGGCTGCTGAGCTTCCGGCCTGTGTTTACCGTGCTTTCCGTGTCTCCCTGCATCTCAGGGTCACCCGGAGGAATTCGTGTGGAGTTTAGAGGCCGACGGCCTCTCGGTTCCTCATCAGCCTGGCAAGCCCCCCAGCCCTCTGCGGCCAGACCTCTGCGAGCGTCTTTCCCTTGTTCTAGCAAAACCCTCCCCACCCTCGCCTGCGGCGGGCTTTTGTTTTTTTAATTGATGGCAGTGAGGATACCTTACAGCCTCCTCCGGCCCTTCCTTAGGGCTTCTGCCCTTAGACCACGGCAAGGGGCGGCCCCCCAACCCCCACCCCCGACACCCCCGCGCTGTCCTGGGTCCTGAACTACAGAGGGTCCCTCTGGCCCTGACACTCCCTCTGGCCACGCCCTCTATGGGGTGGAGTCAGCAGGGCCAAGGGGACACGCCCATTGGCTCCACCCCGTGCTCTGGAATCCCAGGACCCCGAATGCCCTGCCCCAGCAGCCCCTGTCCCGCTTGTAGTTTCTGCACCGGCTCTCCCCGGAGTTCAGCATCCCAGGACTCACAGAGAGGCCAACGGGCAGCTGTTGGCATGGAGGTTACGGACAGAGCCCGGATGTGAGGTCTGAGTGTCCCCCTGTGCACATCCAAGGCCCCTTGGGGCATGGGATGGACCCAGCATTGGGCAGAAAAGGGTCAGGCTGGCGGTCAGAGACTGGGAATCGGCTCTCCCCGCACTGTCGCTTTCTTCGCAGGACTCCCCTGAGTCTGGGAATTCTAAAGTTGAGCCTGGACGTGTGTGGCACGTGGCAGTGACTTTGCGTGTGTGTGCGCGCGCCTGAGGACGTGTGTGGTTGTGTGTATGTTGTGGGGGTGTGCGTGGTCCATGACTCCGTGTGTGTGTGCGTGGGGATGTAGGCGGAGCAGAGTCAGTGTGTGTGCACGTGTGTTTGTGTGTACGTGCATGCATTAGTTTTAAGAATACTAGAAGCTGTCCTTCAGAAGTCTGCAGTAGTAAAAATTGTATGGTGTCCCTCACTGTATAATTCAAACTGAAAATAATCTTCAATCACCAGAAATGTAGTCCCCCCCAGATTCTGATCCCCCCTCCCATACTGATTATGCCCTCATTGTACTGATGAGGAAACTAGCTTAGAGATGTTAAGTGGCTCAGCCCAGGGCATGGAGCTCGCGAGCCCAGGGCCAGGACGCAGTCCAAGCGGCGCGGCTCCAGAGGCCTGGAGCCCTGCTCACGACCGCGCGTGGCCTCTTGGCCGGGGGGGTGCGGGGGGTGGGGGTGGGGTGGGGGTGGGGGGAAGAGATCCTGACGGGCCGGGGCCAGCGTGCAGGCTGCCCAAGCCGCGGACTCTGCAAGTCGGGTGGAGAGTACCTGACGGCAGACGAGGGTAAAGGACTGCTCAGAAATCAGATAGGTTCCTAGATCTTCGATGAGTAAGGAGGCTCAGTGCTCATCCTCGATCCCTTTGCTGGTGGCTAAAAGGGAGCAAGGCCCACGAGCGCGCTTCTGGGAGCGGCCTGCCAAAACCTGGAGCAGGGCTGCTCAGGACTGGCTCTGCAGCAGGAGCAGAGGGGGGCAATGTCGCCACCTGGTGGACATCCTTGGTAGTGGCAGTAGGAGGCCTAGCAGCCTGGGTATGGAGGCGGCAGGACGAGGTCCTAGTGGATGATCGTTTTCACATGGCTTAAAAAGCATTGCTTCATAGATTTTATCCACATTGGGGTCTATCCTACGATGGTAAATACGGTCTCCGTTACTCCATCTTAGCTGCATTGATTAATTTTTTTGAGGTTAGTTTTCTCTTCAATGATTTGGAAGCTATATTGTCTTCCAATTAAAATTCCCTCTAAGTTTTAATAAGTCATCTCTAAGTTCATAACTATATATATAATTGGACCAGTATTGCTATAACAGTCTCAAAAACGGGATAATCTATTAGATCTTGTTTCTCAATCATGATACATTTAGCATATTTTACCTCTCTGCTGTTCCCCATTGTGTGCGTGTGTGCGCGTGCGCGGGCTACAGTTCCTGCTTTTTAGACAGTTGCTTTCAGTTTGTTGCGTTCGCAATGAAAATATAGGTATAAACATCTTGGATTTAATTGCTCGCTACCGCTATTTAATCCCATGTCTTTCCCATTTTTGAGTTATTTACTTCTTTCCCAATCAAATGGACTCATGATTGGCTAATTTTTTTCCAGCGGTAGACTTGGAACCCATACCAGTCTATACGCAGCTTTATGTTCTCCTCAGCAACACCTCTCAGCCTCAACACCCAACAACACTCTCCGTATCTAGGGCCCCAAGGCTTGTTTTAAAATGCGGCATTGTTTCTCATGTCCCCCCGCCCCCCTCCCGCCCCAAAAAGGAAGCAAGAATCTTCCTTGATTTAACGTGCTGCCTTTTTAGGACTGGCTAGTCTTGTCTGGTGAATGGATATTAAGAGAGATTTCCTTAAACTTCCTCCTGCTTCGTGCCATAACTCGACTTCATTGAGAAGCATGTTTTTCCCGTTTCTAAGACGGGCTTCCGCTTTGAACTGCTAAACCATCACGGCACACTTTTTCTCCATACTTATTCCTGGAAAACTGAGCTCTCTGCCGGAGTAAAGACGGTTCCCGTCAGAGAAGTGTGGCTCCCTGTCCCAAGGTCAAAGTGTAGAAGAAAGGGAAGATTCCTGTTTCCGAGGGTTCCATTTTGTCAGGTTAGAGATCTAGTCATCCGTGTGGCTGCGGTGGAATCTGCAGTATCTTGCCTCACAGTTTCCTTTTTCTGGCTTAGCAGGGGAGCCGCATTAGCTGAGGTCGCGGCGCTATGGCCCTTGTCAGGATCCCGGTGCTGAGGCAGCCCCTTCCCCCCACCCCCTCTCCTTGTCATTTTGATCGTGCAAACTGGGTGCCAGCTGTGTGAACCCTGCTCCTGGCCGCCAGGATTGCCCCCCCCCTCCCCACGCGACGTGTCCCCAGTTCCTCGGCGTCCCTCACTGCAACCAGCTAGCTCCAGGAAGGGTGCGAGCTGGCTTCCGCTGTCGTCCTTCCTCCTTCCTGTCCAGGCGGGCCCTCCTTTTGCGCTAGTCGGCCCGAAACCTTCTCTCCCGCGCTGCATAGGCTGAAGGAATGCCTCAGCGTTTGCAGCCGCTAGAGGGCGCTCTTCTCCTCTCTTTGGGCCCCTTCAGCGCTTCCAGTGGAAATTTCCGAGGTGGGAAGGGCTTGGGGGTTCTCTGTATCTAGGGGCTCCCGATCCAGCCGATTCAACTAACTGTGGGTTGAAAATATTCGGGAAAAAACGGAAAGTTTCGAAAAGCGACAATTGAACTTGCCACACACCGGCAACCGCTTACATAGCATTCACGTTGCCTTGCATGCCGCGCGTCACCTAGAGATGATTTAAAGTACACAGGAGGACACAGCGAAAGAGAATGTGACAATGACTGTATGGGTATGTTTATGCATAAGTGGAAAATTGTGCTCTAGACTGGAATTCGACACAACATTGTAAAAACGACAACAACGTGGAAGAAAAGTATGTTTGTATGTAAAAAATAAAGTCCTATGTCATTTTGTATAAGAGGCATCAGCATCCATGGATTTTGGCATCTGTGGGGAGTCCTGGAACCAGTGCCCCATGCTTACCAAGGCATGACTGGAAGCCCAGGCTCCTTATCCCAGCCTGTCATGTCCCCACGTGGTGTGAATCCTGCCTGTCCCACACTCCCCTGGTCACTCTCCTCCAGCCCTGCCAGACTGCCCTCTTCTTCTGGAACAGGCCAAGCTGAATGCACGTCATGTCTGACCTCTAGGAATATCCGTTACTTTGTGAGCATGGCTCTGCTTCAGGAAGACGGGCTGCATTGTCACTAGAGAAGACGGGATGGAGGTTCCTTAAAAACCTACAAATGGACTTACCTGATGATCCAGCCTTCCCACGCCTGGGGATATGTCAAGAGAAAACTCTAACTCAAAAAGTCCCATGCACCTCAATGCTCACAGCAGCCCTATTTGTATTAGCCAGGACGTGGAACTAACCCCAACATCTAACGACTGGTGACTGGATAAAGAAGTCGTTGTCTTTTTATGCCGCGGAATACTACACAGCCGCGAAAAAGGATGGAACCATGCCATTTGCGGCAACATGGTTGGACACAGAGATAGTCATTCTGAGTGAAGTAAGCCAGAAGAGAGAAAAATGCCGCATGACACAACTTCCATGTGAAATCTAAGAAAAAAAGACAGAAATGATCTTAACTGCAAAAGACAAATAGAGCCACAGACATAGAGAAACAAACTTATGGTTACCAGGGAGGGACGGCGGTGGGAAGGGGTAAATATGGGCATCGGAAAATTGCCCGTCTTGGGGAGTGGTGGACATGTTAGCTCTCTTGATTGTGGCGATGGCTTTCTGGGTGTAGACATGTATGAAAATTGATCAAATACTACCCGTGAGATGTGTCTAATTGACGGAACAGAACTCGTAGCCCTGTAAAGGTGTTTTAAAACAAAGAGATGGGCTGCATTGTGTCCTATGTTTCTATGTGTCTTCAGGGAGGTCTCAGGGGGGCGGTGCTGGCCTTCCTGCCAACACGATGACATGAAGCCCGAACAATCCCCCAATCGATGGGAAGAAGAGACGAGCCATGGTCACATCTGGACCCCAAGCTTACACGTGGTGCATGGGTGCCATTTATCGCCAATCCAGCGAGGTTCCGGCCAGAGCTAGAGGCCGGGGCAGCGAACCGGGAGCGGCACTAAGGAGCATCGTGGCGCAGAGGCTGGACTGGGGGCCCGCAGGCTCCTCCCAGGAGGAGCCTCAGGGTTTGGGAGGTGGCTAACGTGCCTGCTTCGTGTCACCAGCAAGTGATGCCACCCGTGGAAAATCAGCTGGAATCCTGAGCCGGGTCAGCCGTGGGTGATGCGGTAAAGGCTGCTTGCTAGCAGAGGGGACGCCAGACGGACGGTGAAGCAAGCAACAGGCTGCTGAGCTTCCGGCCTGTGTTTACCGTGCTTTCCGTGTCTCCCTGCATCTCAGGGTCACCCGGAGGAATTCGTGTGGAGTTTAGAGGCCGACGGCCTCTCGGTTCCTCATCAGCCTGGCAAGCCCCCCAGCCCTCTGCGGCCAGACCTCTGCGAGCGTCTTTCCCTTGTTCTAGCAAAACCCTCCCCACCCTCGCCTGCGGCGGGCTTTTGTTTTTTTAATTGATGGCAGTGAGGATACCTTACAGCCTCCTCCGGCCCTTCCTTAGGGCTTCTGCCCTTAGACCACGGCAAGGGGCGGCCCCCCAACCCCCACCCCCGACACCCCCGCGCTGTCCTGGGTCCTGAACTACAGAGGGTCCCTCTGGCCCTGACACTCCCTCTGGCCACGCCCTCTACGGGGTGGAGTCAGCAGGGCCAAGGGGACACGCCCATTGGCTCCACCCCGTGCTCTGGAATCCCAGGACCCCGAATGCCCTGCCCCAGCAGCCCCTGTCCCGCTTGTAGTTTCTGCACCGGCTCTCCCCGGAGTTCAGCATCCCAGGACTCACAGAGAGGCCAACGGGCAGCTGTTGGCATGGAGGTTACGGACAGAGCCCGGATGTGAGGTCTGAGTGTCCCCCTGTGCACATCCAAGGCCCCTTGGGGCATGGGATGGACCCAGCATTGGGCAGAAAAGGGTCAGGCTGGCGGTCAGAGACTGGGAATCGGCTCTCCCCGCACTGTCGCTTTCTTCGCAGGACTCCCCTGAGTCTGGGAATTCTAAAGTTGAGCCTGGACGTGTGTGGCACGTGGCAGTGACTTTGCGTGTGTGTGCGCGCGCCTGAGGACGTGTGTGGTTGTGTGTATGTTGTGGGGGTGTGCGTGGTCCATGACTCCGTGTGTGTGTGCGTGGGGATGTAGGCGGAGCAGAGTCAGTGTGTGTGCACGTGTGTTTGTGTGTACGTGCATGCATTAGTTTTAAGAATACTAGAAGCTGTCCTTCAGAAGTCTGCAGTAGTAAAAATTGTATGGTGTCCCTCACTGTATAATTCAAACTGAAAATAATCTTCAATCACCAGAAATGTAGTCCCCCCCAGATTCTGATCCCCCCTCCCATACTGATTATGCCCTCATTGTACTGATGAGGAAACTAGCTTAGAGATGTTAAGTGGCTCAGCCCAGGGCATGGAGCTCGCGAGCCCAGGGCCAGGACGCAGTCCAAGCGGCGCGGCTCCAGAGGCCTGGAGCCCTGCTCACGACCGCGCGTGGCCTCTTGGCCGGGGGGGTGCGGGGGGTGGGGGTGGGGTGGGGGTGGGGGGAAGAGATCCTGACGGGCCGGGGCCAGCGTGCAGGCTGCCCAAGCCGCGGACTCTGCAAGTCGGGTGGAGAGTACCTGACGGCAGACGAGGGTAAAGGACTGCTCAGAAATCAGATAGGTTCCTAGATCTTCGATGAGTAAGGAGGCTCAGTGCTCATCCTCGATCCCTTTGCTGGTGGCTAAAAGGGAGCAAGGCCCACGAGCGCGCTTCTGGGAGCGGCCTGCCAAAACCTGGAGCAGGGCTGCTCAGGACTGGCTCTGCAGCAGGAGCAGAGGGGGGCAATGTCGCCACCTGGTGGACATCCTTGGTAGTGGCAGTAGGAGGCCTAGCAGCCTGGGTATGGAGGCGGCAGGACGAGGTCCTAGTGGATGATCGTTTTCACATGGCTTAAAAAGCATTGCTTCATAGATTTTATCCACATTGGGGTCTATCCTACGATGGTAAATACGGTCTCCGTTACTCCATCTTAGCTGCATTGATTAATTTTTTTGAGGTTAGTTTTCTCTTCAATGATTTGGAAGCTATATTGTCTTCCAATTAAAATTCCCTCTAAGTTTTAATAAGTCATCTCTAAGTTCATAACTATATATATAATTGGACCAGTATTGCTATAACAGTCTCAAAAACGGGATAATCTATTAGATCTTGTTTCTCAATCATGATACATTTAGCATATTTTACCTCTCTGCTGTTCCCCATTGTGTGCGTGTGTGCGCGTGCGCGGGCTACAGTTCCTGCTTTTTAGACAGTTGCTTTCAGTTTGTTGCATTCGCAATGAAAATATAGGTATAAACATCTTGGATTTAATTGCTCGCTACCGCTATTTAATCCCATGTCTTTCCCATTTTTGAGTTATTTACTTCTTTCCCAATCAAATGGACTCATGATTGGCTAATTTTTTTCCAGCGGTAGACTTGGAACCCATACCAGTCTATACGCAGCTTTATGTTCTCCTCAGCAACACCTCTCAGCCTCAACACCCAACAACACTCTCCGTATCTAGGGCCCCAAGGCTTGTTTTAAAATGCGGCATTGTTTCTCATGTCCCCCCGCCCCCCTCCTGCCCCAAAAAGGAAGCAAGAATCTTCCTTGATTTAACGTGCTGCCTTTTTAGGACTGGCTAGTCTTGTCTGGTGAATGGATATTAAGAGAGATTTCCTTAAACTTCCTCCTGCTTCGTGCCATAACTCGACTTCATTGAGAAGCATGTTTTTCCCGTTTCTAAGACGGGCTTCCGCTTTGAACTGCTAAACCATCACGGCACACTTTTTCTCCATACTTATTCCTGGAAAACTGAGCTCTCTGCCGGAGTAAAGACGGTTCCCGTCAGAGAAGTGTGGCTCCCTGTCCCAAGGTCAAAGTGTAGAAGAAAGGGAAGATTCCTGTTTCCGAGGGTTCCATTTTGTCAGGTTAGAGATCTAGTCATCCGTGTGGCTGCGGTGGAATCTGCAGTATCTTGCCTCACAGTTTCCTTTTTCTGGCTTAGCAGGGGAGCCGCATTAGCTGAGGTCGCGGCGCTATGGCCCTTGTCAGGATCCCGGTGCTGAGGCAGCCCCTTCCCCCCACCCCCTCTCCTTGTCATTTTGATCGTGCAAACTGGGTGCCAGCTGTGTGAACCCTGCTCCTGGCCGCCAGGATTGCCCCCCCCCTCCCCACGCGACGTGTCCCCAGTTCCTCGGCGTCCCTCACTGCAACCAGCTAGCTCCAGGAAGGGTGCGAGCTGGCTTCCGCTGTCGTCCTTCCTCCTTCCTGTCCAGGCGGGCCCTCCTTTTGCGCTAGTCGGCCCGAAACCTTCTCTCCCGCGCTGCATAGGCTGAAGGAATGCCTCAGCGTTTGCAGCCGCTAGAGGGCGCTCTTCTCCTCTCTTTGGGCCCCTTCAGCGCTTCCAGTGGAAATTTCCGAGGTGGGAAGGGCTTGGGGGTTCTCTGTATCTAGGGGCTCCCGATCCAGCCGATTCAACTAACTGTGGGTTGAAAATATTCGGGAAAAAACGGAAAGTTTCGAAAAGCGACAATTGAACTTGCCACACACCGGCAACCGCTTACATAGCATTCACGTTGCCTTGCATGCCGCGCGTCACCTAGAGATGATTTAAAGTACACAGGAGGACACAGCGAAAGAGAATGTGACAATGACTGTATGGGTATGTTTATGCATAAGTGGAAAATTGTGCTCTAGACTGGAATTCGACACAACATTGTAAAAACGACAACAACGTGGAAGAAAAGTATGTTTGTATGTAAAAAATAAAGTCCTATGTCATTTTGTATAAGAGGCATCAGCATCCATGGATTTTGGCATCTGTGGGGAGTCCTGGAACCAGTGCCCCATGCTTACCAAGGCATGACTGGAAGCCCAGGCTCCTTATCCCAGCCTGTCATGTCCCCACGTGGTGTGAATCCTGCCTGTCCCACACTCCCCTGGTCACTCTCCTCCAGCCCTGCCAGACTGCCCTCTTCTTCTGGAACAGGCCAAGCTGAATGCACGTCATGTCTGACCTCTAGGAATATCCGTTACTTTGTGAGCATGGCTCTGCTTCAGGAAGACGGGCTGCATTGTCACTAGAGAAGACGGGATGGAGGTTCCTTAAAAACCTACAAATGGACTTACCTGATGATCCAGCCTTCCCACGCCTGGGGATATGTCAAGAGAAAACTCTAACTCAAAAAGTCCCATGCACCTCAATGCTCACAGCAGCCCTATTTGTATTAGCCAGGACGTGGAACTAACCCCAACATCTAACGACTGGTGACTGGATAAAGAAGTCGTTGTCTTTTTATGCCGCGGAATACTACACAGCCGCGAAAAAGGATGGAACCATGCCATTTGCGGCAACATGGTTGGACACAGAGATAGTCATTCTGAGTGAAGTAAGCCAGAAGAGAGAAAAATGCCGCATGACACAACTTCCATGTGAAATCTAAGAAAAAAAGACAGAAATGATCTTAACTGCAAAAGACAAATAGAGCCACAGACATAGAGAAACAAACTTATGGTTACCAGGGAGGGACGGCGGTGGGAAGGGGTAAATATGGGCATCGGAAAATTGCCCGTCTTGGGGAGTGGTGGACATGTTAGCTCTCTTGATTGTGGCGATGGCTTTCTGGGTGTAGACATGCATGAAAATTGATCAAATACTACCCGTGAGATGTGTCTAATTGACGGAACAGAACTCGTAGCCCTGTAAAGGTGTTTTAAAACAAAGAGATGGGCTGCATTGTGTCCTATGTTTCTATGTGTCTTCAGGGAGGTCTCAGGGGGGCGGTGCTGGCCTTCCTGCCAACACGATGACATGAAGCCCGAACAATCCCCCAATCGATGGGAAGAAGAGACGAGCCATGGTCACATCTGGACCCCAAGCTTACACGTGGTGCATGGGTGCCATTTATCGCCAATCCAGCGAGGTTCCGGCCAGAGCTAGAGGCCGGGGCAGCGAACCGGGAGCGGCACTAAGGAGCATCGTGGCGCAGAGGCTGGACTGGGGGCCCGCAGGCTCCTCCCAGGAGGAGCCTCAGGGTTTGGGAGGTGGCTAACGTGCCTGCTTCGTGTCACCAGCAAGTGATGCCACCCGTGGAAAATCAGCTGGAATCCTGAGCCGGGTCAGCCGTGGGTGATGCGGTAGAGGCTGCTTGCTAGCAGAGGGGACGCCAGACGGACGGTGAAGCAAGCAACAGGCTGCTGAGCTTCCGGCCTGTGTTTACCGTGCTTTCCGTGTCTCCCTGCATCTCAGGGTCACCCGGAGGAATTCGTGTGGAGTTTAGAGGCCGACGGCCTCTCGGTTCCTCATCAGCCTGGCAAGCCCCCCAGCCCTCTGCGGCCAGACCTCTGCGAGCGTCTTTCCCTTGTTCTAGCAAAACCCTCCCCACCCTCGCCTGCGGCGGGCTTTTGTTTTTTTAATTGATGGCAGTGAGGATACCTTACAGCCTCCTCCGGCCCTTCCTTAGGGCTTCTGCCCTTAGAGCACGGCAAGGGGCGGCCCCCCAACCCCCACCCCCGACACCCCCGCGCTGTCCTGGGTCCTGAACTACAGAGGGTCCCTCTGGCCCTGACACTCCCTCTGGCCACGCCCTCTACGGGGTGGAGTCAGCAGGGCCAAGGGGACACGCCCATTGGCTCCACCCCGTGCTCTGGAATCCCAGGACCCCGAATGCCCTGCCCCAGCAGCCCCTGTCCCGCTTGTAGTTTCTGCACCGGCTCTCCCCGGAGTTCAGCATCCCAGGACTCACAGAGAGGCCAACGGGCAGCTGTTGGCATGGAGGTTACGGACAGAGCCCGGATGTGAGGTCTGAGTGTCCCCCTGTGCACATCCAAGGCCCCTTGGGGCATGGGATGGACCCAGCATTGGGCAGAAAAGGGTCAGGCTGGCGGTCAGAGACTGGGAATCGGCTCTCCCCGCACTGTCGCTTTCTTCGCAGGACTCCCCTGAGTCTGGGAATTCTAAAGTTGAGCCTGGACGTGTGTGGCACGTGGCAGTGACTTTGCGTGTGTGTGCGCGCGCCTGAGGACGTGTGTGGTTGTGTGTATGTTGTGGGGGTGTGCGTGGTCCATGACTCCGTGTGTGTGTGCGTGGGGATGTAGGCGGAGCAGAGTCAGTGTGTGTGCACGTGTGTTTGTGTGTACGTGCATGCATTAGTTTTAAGAATACTAGAAGCTGTCCTTCAGAAGTCTGCAGTAGTAAAAATTGTATGGTGTCCCTCACTGTATAATTCAAACTGAAAATAATCTTCAATCACCAGAAATGTAGTCCCCCCCAGATTCTGATCCCCCCTCCCATACTGATTATGCCCTCATTGTACTGATGAGGAAACTAGCTTAGAGATGTTAAGTGGCTCAGCCCAGGGCATGGAGCTCGCGAGCCCAGGGCCAGGACGCAGTCCAAGCGGCGCGGCTCCAGAGGCCTGGAGCCCTGCTCACGACCGCGCGTGGCCTCTTGGCCGGGGGGGTGCGGGGGGTGGGGGTGGGGTGGGGGTGGGGGGAAGAGATCCTGACGGGCCGGGGCCAGCGTGCAGGCTGCCCAAGCCGCGGACTCTGCAAGTCGGGTGGAGAGTACCTGACGGCAGACGAGGGTAAAGGACTGCTCAGAAATCAGATAGGTTCCTAGATCTTCGATGAGTAAGGAGGCTCAGTGCTCATCCTCGATCCCTTTGCTGGTGGCTAAAAGGGAGCAAGGCCCACGAGCGCGCTTCTGGGAGCGGCCTGCCAAAACCTGGAGCAGGGCTGCTCAGGACTGGCTCTGCAGCAGGAGCAGAGGGGGGCAATGTCGCCACCTGGTGGACATCCTTGGTAGTGGCAGTAGGAGGCCTAGCAGCCTGGGTATGGAGGCGGCAGGACGAGGTCCTAGTGGATGATCGTTTTCACATGGCTTAAAAAGCATTGCTTCATAGATTTTATCCACATTGGGGTCTATCCTACGATGGTAAATACGGTCTCCGTTACTCCATCTTAGCTGCATTGATTAATTTTTTTGAGGTTAGTTTTCTCTTCAATGATTTGGAAGCTATATTGTCTTCCAATTAAAATTCCCTCTAAGTTTTAATAAGTCATCTCTAAGTTCATAACTATATATATAATTGGACCAGTATTGCTATAACAGTCTCAAAAACGGGATAATCTATTAGATCTTGTTTCTCAATCATGATACATTTAGCATATTTTACCTCTCTGCTGTTCCCCATTGTGTGCGTGTGTGCGCGTGCGCGGGCTACAGTTCCTGCTTTTTAGACAGTTGCTTTCAGTTTGTTGCGTTCGCAATGAAAATATAGGTATAAACATCTTGGATTTAATTGCTCGCTACCGCTATTTAATCCCATGTCTTTCCCATTTTTGAGTTATTTACTTCTTTCCCAATCAAATGGACTCATGATTGGCTAATTTTTTTCCAGCGGTAGACTTGGAACCCATACCAGTCTATACGCAGCTTTATGTTCTCCTCAGCAACACCTCTCAGCCTCAACACCCAACAACACTCTCCGTATCTAGGGCCCCAAGGCTTGTTTTAAAATGCGGCATTGTTTCTCATGTCCCCCCGCCCCCCTCCCGCCCCAAAAAGGAAGCAAGAATCTTCCTTGATTTAACGTGCTGCCTTTTTAGGACTGGCTAGTCTTGTCTGGTGAATGGATATTAAGAGAGATTTCCTTAAACTTCCTCCTGCTTCGTGCCATAACTCGACTTCATTGAGAAGCATGTTTTTCCCGTTTCTAAGACGGGCTTCCGCTTTGAACTGCTAAACCATCACGGCACACTTTTTCTCCATACTTATTCCTGGAAAACTGAGCTCTCTGCCGGAGTAAAGACGGTTCCCGTCAGAGAAGTGTGGCTCCCTGTCCCAAGGTCAAAGTGTAGAAGAAAGGGAAGATTCCTGTTTCCGAGGGTTCCATTTTGTCAGGTTAGAGATCTAGTCATCCGTGTGGCTGCGGTGGAATCTGCAGTATCTTGCCTCACAGTTTCCTTTTTCTGGCTTAGCAGGGGAGCCGCATTAGCTGAGGTCGCGGCGCTATGGCCCTTGTCAGGATCCCGGTGCTGAGGCAGCCCCTTCCCCCCACCCCCTCTCCTTGTCATTTTGATCGTGCAAACTGGGTGCCAGCTGTGTGAACCCTGCTCCTGGCCGCCAGGATTGCCCCCCCCCTCCCCACGCGACGTGTCCCCAGTTCCTCGGCGTCCCTCACTGCAACCAGCTAGCTCCAGGAAGGGTGCGAGCTGGCTTCCGCTGTCGTCCTTCCTCCTTCCTGTCCAGGCGGGCCCTCCTTTTGCGCTAGTCGGCCCGAAACCTTCTCTCCCGCGCTGCATAGGCTGAAGGAATGCCTCAGCGTTTGCAGCCGCTAGAGGGCGCTCTTCTCCTCTCTTTGGGCCCCTTCAGCGCTTCCAGTGGAAATTTCCGAGGTGGGAAGGGCTTGGGGGTTCTCTGTATCTAGGGGCTCCCGATCCAGCCGATTCAACTAACTGTGGGTTGAAAATATTCGGGAAAAAACGGAAAGTTTCGAAAAGCGACAATTGAACTTGCCACACACCGGCAACCGCTTACATAGCATTCACGTTGCCTTGCATGCCGCGCGTCACCTAGAGATGATTTAAAGTACACAGGAGGACACAGCGAAAGAGAATGTGACAATGACTGTATGGGTATGTTTATGCATAAGTGGAAAATTGTGCTCTAGACTGGAATTCGACACAACATTGTAAAAACGACAACAACGTGGAAGAAAAGTATGTTTGTATGTAAAAAATAAAGTCCTATGTCATTTTGTATAAGAGGCATCAGCATCCATGGATTTTGGCATCTGTGGGGAGTCCTGGAACCAGTGCCCCATGCTTACCAAGGCATGACTGGAAGCCCAGGCTCCTTATCCCAGCCTGTCATGTCCCCACGTGGTGTGAATCCTGCCTGTCCCACACTCCCCTGGTCACTCTCCTCCAGCCCTGCCAGACTGCCCTCTTCTTCTGGAACAGGCCAAGCTGAATGCACGTCATGTCTGACCTCTAGGAATATCCGTTACTTTGTGAGCATGGCTCTGCTTCAGGAAGACGGGCTGCATTGTCACTAGAGAAGACGGGATGGAGGTTCCTTAAAAACCTACAAATGGACTTACCTGATGATCCAGCCTTCCCACGCCTGGGGATATGTCAAGAGAAAACTCTAACTCAAAAAGTCCCATGCACCTCAATGCTCACAGCAGCCCTATTTGTATTAGCCAGGACGTGGAACTAACCCCAACATCTAACGACTGGTGACTGGATAAAGAAGTCGTTGTCTTTTTATGCCGCGGAATACTACACAGCCGCGAAAAAGGATGGAACCATGCCATTTGCGGCAACATGGTTGGACACAGAGATAGTCATTCTGAGTGAAGTAAGCCAGAAGAGAGAAAAATGCCGCATGACACAACTTCCATGTGAAATCTAAGAAAAAAAGACAGAAATGATCTTAACTGCAAAAGACAAATAGAGCCACAGACATAGAGAAACAAACTTATGGTTACCAGGGAGGGACGGCGGTGGGAAGGGGTAAATATGGGCATCGGAAAATTGCCCGTCTTGGGGAGTGGTGGACATGTTAGCTCTCTTGATTGTGGCGATGGCTTTCTGGGTGTAGACATGCATGAAAATTGATCAAATACTACCCGTGAGATGTGTCTAATTGACGGAACAGAACTCGTAGCCCTGTAAAGGTGTTTTAAAACAAAGAGATGGGCTGCATTGTGTCCTATGTTTCTATGTGTCTTCAGGGAGGTCTCAGGGGGGCGGTGCTGGCCTTCCTGCCAACACGATGACATGAAGCCCGAACAATCCCCCAATCGATGGGAAGAAGAGACGAGCCATGGTCACATCTGGACCCCAAGCTTACACGTGGTGCATGGGTGCCATTTATCGCCAATCCAGCGAGGTTCCGGCCAGAGCTAGAGGCCGGGGCAGCGAACCGGGAGCGGCACTAAGGAGCATCGTGGCGCAGAGGCTGGACTGGGGGCCCGCAGGCTCCTCCCAGGAGGAGCCTCAGGGTTTGGGAGGTGGCTAACGTGCCTGCTTCGTGTCACCAGCAAGTGATGCCACCCGTGGAAAATCAGCTGGAATCCTGAGCCGGGTCAGCCGTGGGTGATGCGGTAGAGGCTGCTTGCTAGCAGAGGGGACGCCAGACGGACGGTGAAGCAAGCAACAGGCTGCTGAGCTTCCGGCCTGTGTTTACCGTGCTTTCCGTGTCTCCCTGCATCTCAGGGTCACCCGGAGGAATTCGTGTGGAGTTTAGAGGCCGACGGCCTCTCGGTTCCTCATCAGCCTGGCAAGCCCCCCAGCCCTCTGCGGCCAGACCTCTGCGAGCGTCTTTCCCTTGTTCTAGCAAAACCCTCCCCACCCTCGCCTGCGGCGGGCTTTTGTTTTTTTAATTGATGGCAGTGAGGATACCTTACAGCCTCCTCCGGCCCTTCCTTAGGGCTTCTGCCCTTAGAGCACGGCAAGGGGCGGCCCCCCAACCCCCACCCCCGACACCCCCGCGCTGTCCTGGGTCCTGAACTACAGAGGGTCCCTCTGGCCCTGACACTCCCTCTGGCCACGCCCTCTACGGGGTGGAGTCAGCAGGGCCAAGGGGACACGCCCATTGGCTCCACCCCGTGCTCTGGAATCCCAGGACCCCGAATGCCCTGCCCCAGCAGCCCCTGTCCCGCTTGTAGTTTCTGCACCGGCTCTCCCCGGAGTTCAGCATCCCAGGACTCACAGAGAGGCCAACGGGCAGCTGTTGGCATGGAGGTTACGGACAGAGCCCGGATGTGAGGTCTGAGTGTCCCCCTGTGCACATCCAAGGCCCCTTGGGGCATGGGATGGACCCAGCATTGGGCAGAAAAGGGTCAGGCTGGCGGTCAGAGACTGGGAATCGGCTCTCCCCGCACTGTCGCTTTCTTCGCAGGACTCCCCTGAGTCTGGGAATTCTAAAGTTGAGCCTGGACGTGTGTGGCACGTGGCAGTGACTTTGCGTGTGTGTGCGCGCGCCTGAGGACGTGTGTGGTTGTGTGTATGTTGTGGGGGTGTGCGTGGTCCATGACTCCGTGTGTGTGTGCGTGGGGATGTAGGCGGAGCAGAGTCAGTGTGTGTGCACGTGTGTTTGTGTGTACGTGCATGCATTAGTTTTAAGAATACTAGAAGCTGTCCTTCAGAAGTCTGCAGTAGTAAAAATTGTATGGTGTCCCTCACTGTATAATTCAAACTGAAAATAATCTTCAATCACCAGAAATGTAGTCCCCCCCAGATTCTGATCCCCCCTCCCATACTGATTATGCCCTCATTGTACTGATGAGGAAACTAGCTTAGAGATGTTAAGTGGCTCAGCCCAGGGCATGGAGCTCGCGAGCCCAGGGCCAGGACGCAGTCCAAGCGGCGCGGCTCCAGAGGCCTGGAGCCCTGCTCACGACCGCGCGTGGCCTCTTGGCCGGGGGGGTGCGGGGGGTGGGGGTGGGGTGGGGGTGGGGGGAAGAGATCCTGACGGGCCGGGGCCAGCGTGCAGGCTGCCCAAGCCGCGGACTCTGCAAGTCGGGTGGAGAGTACCTGACGGCAGACGAGGGTAAAGGACTGCTCAGAAATCAGATAGGTTCCTAGATCTTCGATGAGTAAGGAGGCTCAGTGCTCATCCTCGATCCCTTTGCTGGTGGCTAAAAGGGAGCAAGGCCCACGAGCGCGCTTCTGGGAGCGGCCTGCCAAAACCTGGAGCAGGGCTGCTCAGGACTGGCTCTGCAGCAGGAGCAGAGGGGGGGCAATGTCGCCACCTGGTGGACATCCTTGGTAGTGGCAGTAGGAGGCCTAGCAGCCTGGGTATGGAGGCGGCAGGACGAGGTCCTAGTGGATGATCGTTTTCACATGGCTTAAAAAGCATTGCTTCATAGATTTTATCCACATTGGGGTCTATCCTACGATGGTAAATACGGTCTCCGTTACTCCATCTTAGCTGCATTGATTAATTTTTTTGAGGTTAGTTTTCTCTTCAATGATTTGGAAGCTATATTGTCTTCCAATTAAAATTCCCTCTAAGTTTTAATAAGTCATCTCTAAGTTCATAACTATATATATAATTGGACCAGTATTGCTATAACAGTCTCAAAAACGGGATAATCTATTAGATCTTGTTTCTCAATCATGATACATTTAGCATATTTTACCTCTCTGCTGTTCCCCATTGTGTGCGTGTGTGCGCGTGCGCGGGCTACAGTTCCTGCTTTTTAGACAGTTGCTTTCAGTTTGTTGCGTTCGCAATGAAAATATAGGTATAAACATCTTGGATTTAATTGCTCGCTACCGCTATTTAATCCCATGTCTTTCCCATTTTTGAGTTATTTACTTCTTTCCCAATCAAATGGACTCATGATTGGCTAATTTTTTTCCAGCGGTAGACTTGGAACCCATACCAGTCTATACGCAGCTTTATGTTCTCCTCAGCAACACCTCTCAGCCTCAACACCCAACAACACTCTCCGTATCTAGGGCCCCAAGGCTTGTTTTAAAATGCGGCATTGTTTCTCATGTCCCCCCGCCCCCCTCCCGCCCCAAAAAGGAAGCAAGAATCTTCCTTGATTTAACGTGCTGCCTTTTTAGGACTGGCTAGTCTTGTCTGGTGAATGGATATTAAGAGAGATTTCCTTAAACTTCCTCCTGCTTCGTGCCATAACTCGACTTCATTGAGAAGCATGTTTTTCCCGTTTCTAAGACGGGCTTCCGCTTTGAACTGCTAAACCATCACGGCACACTTTTTCTCCATACTTATTCCTGGAAAACTGAGCTCTCTGCCGGAGTAAAGACGGTTCCCGTCAGAGAAGTGTGGCTCCCTGTCCCAAGGTCAAAGTGTAGAAGAAAGGGAAGATTCCTGTTTCCGAGGGTTCCATTTTGTCAGGTTAGAGATCTAGTCATCCGTGTGGCTGCGGTGGAATCTGCAGTATCTTGCCTCACAGTTTCCTTTTTCTGGCTTAGCAGGGGAGCCGCATTAGCTGAGGTCGCGGCGCTATGGCCCTTGTCAGGATCCCGGTGCTGAGGCAGCCCCTTCCCCCCACCCCCTCTCCTTGTCATTTTGATCGTGCAAACTGGGTGCCAGCTGTGTGAACCCTGCTCCTGGCCGCCAGGATTGCCCCCCCCCTCCCCACGCGACGTGTCCCCAGTTCCTCGGCGTCCCTCACTGCAACCAGCTAGCTCCAGGAAGGGTGCGAGCTGGCTTCCGCTGTCGTCCTTCCTCCTTCCTGTCCAGGCGGGCCCTCCTTTTGCGCTAGTCGGCCCGAAACCTTCTCTCCCGCGCTGCATAGGCTGAAGGAATGCCTCAGCGTTTGCAGCCGCTAGAGGGCGCTCTTCTCCTCTCTTTGGGCCCCTTCAGCGCTTCCAGTGGAAATTTCCGAGGTGGGAAGGGCTTGGGGGTTCTCTGTATCTAGGGGCTCCCGATCCAGCCGATTCAACTAACTGTGGGTTGAAAATATTCGGGAAAAAACGGAAAGTTTCGAAAAGCGACAATTGAACTTGCCACACACCGGCAACCGCTTACATAGCATTCACGTTGCCTTGCATGCCGCGCGTCACCTAGAGATGATTTAAAGTACACAGGAGGACACAGCGAAAGAGAATGTGACAATGACTGTATGGGTATGTTTATGCATAAGTGGAAAATTGTGCTCTAGACTGGAATTCGACACAACATTGTAAAAACGACAACAACGTGGAAGAAAAGTATGTTTGTATGTAAAAAATAAAGTCCTATGTCATTTTGTATAAGAGGCATCAGCATCCATGGATTTTGGCATCTGTGGGGAGTCCTGGAACCAGTGCCCCATGCTTACCAAGGCATGACTGGAAGCCCAGGCTCCTTATCCCAGCCTGTCATGTCCCCACGTGGTGTGAATCCTGCCTGTCCCACACTCCCCTGGTCACTCTCCTCCAGCCCTGCCAGACTGCCCTCTTCTTCTGGAACAGGCCAAGCTGAATGCACGTCATGTCTGACCTCTAGGAATATCCGTTACTTTGTGAGCATGGCTCTGCTTCAGGAAGACGGGCTGCATTGTCACTAGAGAAGACGGGATGGAGGTTCCTTAAAAACCTACAAATGGACTTACCTGATGATCCAGCCTTCCCACGCCTGGGGATATGTCAAGAGAAAACTCTAACTCAAAAAGTCCCATGCACCTCAATGCTCACAGCAGCCCTATTTGTATTAGCCAGGACGTGGAACTAACCCCAACATCTAACGACTGGTGACTGGATAAAGAAGTCGTTGTCTTTTTATGCCGCGGAATACTACACAGCCGCGAAAAAGGATGGAACCATGCCATTTGCGGCAACATGGTTGGACACAGAGATAGTCATTCTGAGTGAAGTAAGCCAGAAGAGAGAAAAATGCCGCATGACACAACTTCCATGTGAAATCTAAGAAAAAAAGACAGAAATGATCTTAACTGCAAAAGACAAATAGAGCCACAGACATAGAGAAACAAACTTATGGTTACCAGGGAGGGACGGCGGTGGGAAGGGGTAAATATGGGCATCGGAAAATTGCCCGTCTTGGGGAGTGGTGGACATGTTAGCTCTCTTGATTGTGGCGATGGCTTTCTGGGTGTAGACATGCATGAAAATTGATCAAATACTACCCGTGAGATGTGTCTAATTGACGGAACAGAACTCGTAGCCCTGTAAAGGTGTTTTAAAACAAAGAGATGGGCTGCATTGTGTCCTATGTTTCTATGTGTCTTCAGGGAGGTCTCAGGGGGGCGGTGCTGGCCTTCCTGCCAACACGATGACATGAAGCCCGAACAATCCCCCAATCGATGGGAAGAAGAGACGAGCCATGGTCACATCTGGACCCCAAGCTTACACGTGGTGCATGGGTGCCATTTATCGCCAATCCAGCGAGGTTCCGGCCAGAGCTAGAGGCCGGGGCAGCGAACCGGGAGCGGCACTAAGGAGCATCGTGGCGCAGAGGCTGGACTGGGGGCCCGCAGGCTCCTCCCAGGAGGAGCCTCAGGGTTTGGGAGGTGGCTAACGTGCCTGCTTCGTGTCACCAGCAAGTGATGCCACCCGTGGAAAATCAGCTGGAATCCTGAGCCGGGTCAGCCGTGGGTGATGCGGTAGAGGCTGCTTGCTAGCAGAGGGGACGCCAGACGGACGGTGAAGCAAGCAACAGGCTGCTGAGCTTCCGGCCTGTGTTTACCGTGCTTTCCGTGTCTCCCTGCATCTCAGGGTCACCCGGAGGAATTCGTGTGGAGTTTAGAGGCCGACGGCCTCTCGGTTCCTCATCAGCCTGGCAAGCCCCCCAGCCCTCTGCGGCCAGACCTCTGCGAGCGTCTTTCCCTTGTTCTAGCAAAACCCTCCCCACCCTCGCCTGCGGCGGGCTTTTGTTTTTTTAATTGATGGCAGTGAGGATACCTTACAGCCTCCTCCGGCCCTTCCTTAGGGCTTCTGCCCTTAGAGCACGGCAAGGGGCGGCCCCCCAACCCCCACCCCCGACACCCCCGCGCTGTCCTGGGTCCTGAACTACAGAGGGTCCCTCTGGCCCTGACACTCCCTCTGGCCACGCCCTCTACGGGGTGGAGTCAGCAGGGCCAAGGGGACACGCCCATTGGCTCCACCCCGTGCTCTGGAATCCCAGGACCCCGAATGCCCTGCCCCAGCAGCCCCTGTCCCGCTTGTAGTTTCTGCACCGGCTCTCCCCGGAATTCAGCATCCCAGGACTCACAGAGAGGCCAACGGGCAGCTGTTGGCATGGAGGTTACGGACAGAGCCCGGATGTGAGGTCTGAGTGTCCCCCTGTGCACATCCAAGGCCCCTTGGGGCATGGGATGGACCCAGCATTGGGCAGAAAAGGGTCAGGCTGGCGGTCAGAGACTGGGAATCGGCTCTCCCCGCACTGTCGCTTTCTTCGCAGGACTCCCCTGAGTCTGGGAATTCTAAAGTTGAGCCTGGACGTGTGTGGCACGTGGCAGTGACTTTGCGTGTGTGTGCGCGCGCCTGAGGACGTGTGTGGTTGTGTGTATGTTGTGGGGGTGTGCGTGGTCCATGACTCCGTGTGTGTGTGCGTGGGGATGTAGGCGGAGCAGAGTCAGTGTGTGTGCACGTGTGTTTGTGTGTACGTGCATGCATTAGTTTTAAGAATACTAGAAGCTGTCCTTCAGAAGTCTGCAGTAGTAAAAATTGTATGGTGTCCCTCACTGTATAATTCAAACTGAAAATAATCTTCAATCACCAGAAATGTAGTCCCCCCCAGATTCTGATCCCCCCTCCCATACTGATTATGCCCTCATTGTACTGATGAGGAAACTAGCTTAGAGATGTTAAGTGGCTCAGCCCAGGGCATGGAGCTCGCGAGCCCAGGGCCAGGACGCAGTCCAAGCGGCGCGGCTCCAGAGGCCTGGAGCCCTGCTCACGACCGCGCGTGGCCTCTTGGCCGGGGGGGTGCGGGGGGTGGGGGTGGGGTGGGGGTGGGGGGAAGAGATCCTGACGGGCCGGGGCCAGCGTGCAGGCTGCCCAAGCCGCGGACTCTGCAAGTCGGGTGGAGAGTACCTGACGGCAGACGAGGGTAAAGGACTGCTCAGAAATCAGATAGGTTCCTAGATCTTCGATGAGTAAGGAGGCTCAGTGCTCATCCTCGATCCCTTTGCTGGTGGCTAAAAGGGAGCAAGGCCCACGAGCGCGCTTCTGGGAGCGGCCTGCCAAAACCTGGAGCAGGGCTGCTCAGGACTGGCTCTGCAGCAGGAGCAGAGGGGGGGCAATGTCGCCACCTGGTGGACATCCTTGGTAGTGGCAGTAGGAGGCCTAGCAGCCTGGGTATGGAGGCGGCAGGACGAGGTCCTAGTGGATGATCGTTTTCACATGGCTTAAAAAGCATTGCTTCATAGATTTTATCCACATTGGGGTCTATCCTACGATGGTAAATACGGTCTCCGTTACTCCATCTTAGCTGCATTGATTAATTTTTTTGAGGTTAGTTTTCTCTTCAATGATTTGGAAGCTATATTGTCTTCCAATTAAAATTCCCTCTAAGTTTTAATAAGTCATCTCTAAGTTCATAACTATATATATAATTGGACCAGTATTGCTATAACAGTCTCAAAAACGGGATAATCTATTAGATCTTGTTTCTCAATCATGATACATTTAGCATATTTTACCTCTCTGCTGTTCCCCATTGTGTGCGTGTGTGCGCGTGCGTGGGCTACAGTTCCTGCTTTTTAGACAGTTGCTTTCAGTTTGTTGCGTTCGCAATGAAAATATAGGTATAAACATCTTGGATTTAATTGCTCGCTACCGCTATTTAATCCCATGTCTTTCCCATTTTTGAGTTATTTACTTCTTTCCCAATCAAATGGACTCATGATTGGCTAATTTTTTTCCAGCGGTAGACTTGGAACCCATACCAGTCTATACGCAGCTTTATGTTCTCCTCAGCAACACCTCTCAGCCTCAACACCCAACAACACTCTCCGTATCTAGGGCCCCAAGGCTTGTTTTAAAATGCGGCATTGTTTCTCATGTCCCCCCGCCCCCCTCCCGCCCCAAAAAGGAAGCAAGAATCTTCCTTGATTTAACGTGCTGCCTTTTTAGGACTGGCTAGTCTTGTCTGGTGAATGGATATTAAGAGAGATTTCCTTAAACTTCCTCCTGCTTCGTGCCATAACTCGACTTCATTGAGAAGCATGTTTTTCCCGTTTCTAAGACGGGCTTCCGCTTTGAACTGCTAAACCATCACGGCACACTTTTTCTCCATACTTATTCCTGGAAAACTGAGCTCTCTGCCGGAGTAAAGACGGTTCCCGTCAGAGAAGTGTGGCTCCCTGTCCCAAGGTCAAAGTGTAGAAGAAAGGGAAGATTCCTGTTTCCGAGGGTTCCATTTTGTCAGGTTAGAGATCTAGTCATCCGTGTGGCTGCGGTGGAATCTGCAGTATCTTGCCTCACAGTTTCCTTTTTCTGGCTTAGCAGGGGAGCCGCATTAGCTGAGGTCGCGGCGCTATGGCCCTTGTCAGGATCCCGGTGCTGAGGCAGCCCCTTCCCCCCACCCCCTCTCCTTGTCATTTTGATCGTGCAAACTGGGTGCCAGCTGTGTGAACCCTGCTCCTGGCCGCCAGGATTGCCCCCCCCCTCCCCACGCGACGTGTCCCCAGTTCCTCGGCGTCCCTCACTGCAACCAGCTAGCTCCAGGAAGGGTGCGAGCTGGCTTCCGCTGTCGTCCTTCCTCCTTCCTGTCCAGGCGGGCCCTCCTTTTGCGCCAGTCGGCCCGAAACCTTCTCTCCCGCGCTGCATAGGCTGAAGGAATGCCTCAGCGTTTGCAGCCGCTAGAGGGCGCTCTTCTCCTCTCTTTGGGCCCCTTCAGCGCTTCCAGTGGAAATTTCCGAGGTGGGAAGGGCTTGGGGGTTCTCTGTATCTAGGGGCTCCCGATCCAGCCGATTCAACTAACTGTGGGTTGAAAATATTCGGGAAAAAACGGAAAGTTTCGAAAAGCGACAATTGAACTTGCCACACACCGGCAACCGCTTACATAGCATTCACGTTGCCTTGCATGCCGCGCGTCACCTAGAGATGATTTAAAGTACACAGGAGGACACAGCGAAAGAGAATGTGACAATGACTGTATGGGTATGTTTATGCATAAGTGGAAAATTGTGCTCTAGACTGGAATTCGACACAACATTGTAAAAACGACAACAACGTGGAAGAAAAGTATGTTTGTATGTAAAAAATAAAGTCCTATGTCATTTTGTATAAGAGGCATCAGCATCCATGGATTTTGGCATCTGTGGGGAGTCCTGGAACCAGTGCCCCATGCTTACCAAGGCATGACTGGAAGCCCAGGCTCCTTATCCCAGCCTGTCATGTCCCCACGTGGTGTGAATCCTGCCTGTCCCACACTCCCCTGGTCACTCTCCTCCAGCCCTGCCAGACTGCCCTCTTCTTCTGGAACAGGCCAAGCTGAATGCACGTCATGTCTGACCTCTAGGAATATCCGTTACTTTGTGAGCATGGCTCTGCTTCAGGAAGACGGGCTGCATTGTCACTAGAGAAGACGGGATGGAGGTTCCTTAAAAACCTACAAATGGACTTACCTGATGATCCAGCCTTCCCACGCCTGGGGATATGTCAAGAGAAAACTCTAACTCAAAAAGTCCCATGCACCTCAATGCTCACAGCAGCCCTATTTGTATTAGCCAGGACGTGGAACTAACCCCAACATCTAACGACTGGTGACTGGATAAAGAAGTCGTTGTCTTTTTATGCCGCGGAATACTGCACAGCCGCGAAAAAGGATGGAACCATGCCATTTGCGGCAACATGGTTGGACACAGAGATAGTCATTCTGAGTGAAGTAAGCCAGAAGAGAGAAAAATGCCGCATGACACAACTTCCATGTGAAATCTAAGAAAAAAAGACAGAAATGATCTTAACTGCAAAAGACAAATAGAGCCACAGACATAGAGAAACAAACTTATGGTTACCAGGGAGGGACGGCGGTGGGAAGGGGTAAATATGGGCATCGGAAAATTGCCCGTCTTGGGGAGTGGTGGACATGTTAGCTCTCTTGATTGTGGCGATGGCTTTCTGGGTGTAGACATGCATGAAAATTGATCAAATACTACCCGTGAGATGTGTCTAATTGACGGAACAGAACTCGTAGCCCTGTAAAGGTGTTTTAAAACAAAGAGATGGGCTGCATTGTGTCCTATGTTTCTATGTGTCTTCAGGGAGGTCTCAGGGGGGCGGTGCTGGCCTTCCTGCCAACACGATGACATGAAGCCCGAACAATCCCCCAATCGATGGGAAGAAGAGACGAGCCATGGTCACATCTGGACCCCAAGCTTACACGTGGTGCATGGGTGCCATTTATCGCCAATCCAGCGAGGTTCCGGCCAGAGCTAGAGGCCGGGGCAGCGAACCGGGAGCGGCACTAAGGAGCATCGTGGCGCAGAGGCTGGACTGGGGGCCCGCAGGCTCCTCCCAGGAGGAGCCTCAGGGTTTGGGAGGTGGCTAACGTGCCTGCTTCGTGTCACCAGCAAGTGATGCCACCCGTGGAAAATCAGCTGGAATCCTGAGCCGGGTCAGCCGTGGGTGATGCGGTAGAGGCTGCTTGCTAGCAGAGGGGACGCCAGACGGACGGTGAAGCAAGCAACAGGCTGCTGAGCTTCCGGCCTGTGTTTACCGTGCTTTCCGTGTCTCCCTGCATCTCAGGGTCACCCGGAGGAATTCGTGTGGAGTTTAGAGGCCGACGGCCTCTCGGTTCCTCATCAGCCTGGCAAGCCCCCCAGCCCTCTGCGGCCAGACCTCTGCGAGCGTCTTTCCCTTGTTCTAGCAAAACCCTCCCCACCCTCGCCTGCGGCGGGCTTTTGTTTTTTTAATTGATGGCAGTGAGGATACCTTACAGCCTCCTCCGGCCCTTCCTTAGGGCTTCTGCCCTTAGAGCACGGCAAGGGGCGGCCCCCCAACCCCCACCCCCGACACCCCCGCGCTGTCCTGGGTCCTGAACTACAGAGGGTCCCTCTGGCCCTGACACTCCCTCTGGCCACGCCCTCTACGGGGTGGAGTCAGCAGGGCCAAGGGGACACGCCCATTGGCTCCACCCCGTGCTCTGGAATCCCAGGACCCCGAATGCCCTGCCCCAGCAGCCCCTGTCCCGCTTGTAGTTTCTGCACCGGCTCTCCCCGGAGTTCAGCATCCCAGGACTCACAGAGAGGCCAACGGGCAGCTGTTGGCATGGAGGTTACGGACAGAGCCCGGATGTGAGGTCTGAGTGTCCCCCTGTGCACATCCAAGGCCCCTTGGGGCATGGGATGGACCCAGCATTGGGCAGAAAAGGGTCAGGCTGGCGGTCAGAGACTGGGAATCGGCTCTCCCCGCACTGTCGCTTTCTTCGCAGGACTCCCCTGAGTCTGGGAATTCTAAAGTTGAGCCTGGACGTGTGTGGCACGTGGCAGTGACTTTGCGTGTGTGTGCGCGCGCCTGAGGACGTGTGTGGTTGTGTGTATGTTGTGGGGGTGTGCGTGGTCCATGACTCCGTGTGTGTGTGCGTGGGGATGTAGGCGGAGCAGAGTCAGTGTGTGTGCACGTGTGTTTGTGTGTACGTGCATGCATTAGTTTTAAGAATACTAGAAGCTGTCCTTCAGAAGTCTGCAGTAGTAAAAATTGTATGGTGTCCCTCACTGTATAATTCAAACTGAAAATAATCTTCAATCACCAGAAATGTAGTCCCCCCCAGATTCTGATCCCCCCTCCCATACTGATTATGCCCTCATTGTACTGATGAGGAAACTAGCTTAGAGATGTTAAGTGGCTCAGCCCAGGGCATGGAGCTCGCGAGCCCAGGGCCAGGACGCAGTCCAAGCGGCGCGGCTCCAGAGGCCTGGAGCCCTGCTCACGACCGCGCGTGGCCTCTTGGCCGGGGGGGTGCGGGGGGTGGGGGTGGGGTGGGGGTGGGGGGAAGAGATCCTGACGGGCCGGGGCCAGCGTGCAGGCTGCCCAAGCCGCGGACTCTGCAAGTCGGGTGGAGAGTACCTGACGGCAGACGAGGGTAAAGGACTGCTCAGAAATCAGATAGGTTCCTAGATCTTCGATGAGTAAGGAGGCTCAGTGCTCATCCTCGATCCCTTTGCTGGTGGCTAAAAGGGAGCAAGGCCCACGAGCGCGCTTCTGGGAGCGGCCTGCCAAAACCTGGAGCAGGGCTGCTCAGGACTGGCTCTGCAGCAGGAGCAGAGGGGGGGCAATGTCGCCACCTGGTGGACATCCTTGGTAGTGGCAGTAGGAGGCCTAGCAGCCTGGGTATGGAGGCGGCAGGACGAGGTCCTAGTGGATGATCGTTTTCACATGGCTTAAAAAGCATTGCTTCATAGATTTTATCCACATTGGGGTCTATCCTACGATGGTAAATACGGTCTCCGTTACTCCATCTTAGCTGCATTGATTAATTTTTTTGAGGTTAGTTTTCTCTTCAATGATTTGGAAGCTATATTGTCTTCCAATTAAAATTCCCTCTAAGTTTTAATAAGTCATCTCTAAGTTCATAACTATATATATAATTGGACCAGTATTGCTATAACAGTCTCAAAAACGGGATAATCTATTAGATCTTGTTTCTCAATCATGATACATTTAGCATATTTTACCTCTCTGCTGTTCCCCATTGTGTGCGTGTGTGCGCGTGCGCGGGCTACAGTTCCTGCTTTTTAGACAGTTGCTTTCAGTTTGTTGCGTTCGCAATGAAAATATAGGTATAAACATCTTGGATTTAATTGCTCGCTACCGCTATTTAATCCCATGTCTTTCCCATTTTTGAGTTATTTACTTCTTTCCCAATCAAATGGACTCATGATTGGCTAATTTTTTTCCAGCGGTAGACTTGGAACCCATACCAGTCTATACGCAGCTTTATGTTCTCCTCAGCAACACCTCTCAGCCTCAACACCCAACAACACTCTCCGTATCTAGGGCCCCAAGGCTTGTTTTAAAATGCGGCATTGTTTCTCATGTCCCCCCGCCCCCCTCCCGCCCCAAAAAGGAAGCAAGAATCTTCCTTGATTTAACGTGCTGCCTTTTTAGGACTGGCTAGTCTTGTCTGGTGAATGGATATTAAGAGAGATTTCCTTAAACTTCCTCCTGCTTCGTGCCATAACTCGACTTCATTGAGAAGCATGTTTTTCCCGTTTCTAAGACGGGCTTCCGCTTTGAACTGCTAAACCATCACGGCACACTTTTTCTCCATACTTATTCCTGGAAAACTGAGCTCTCTGCCGGAGTAAAGACGGTTCCCGTCAGAGAAGTGTGGCTCCCTGTCCCAAGGTCAAAGTGTAGAAGAAAGGGAAGATTCCTGTTTCCGAGGGTTCCATTTTGTCAGGTTAGAGATCTAGTCATCCGTGTGGCTGCGGTGGAATCTGCAGTATCTTGCCTCACAGTTTCCTTTTTCTGGCTTAGCAGGGGAGCCGCATTAGCTGAGGTCGCGGCGCTATGGCCCTTGTCAGGATCCCGGTGCTGAGGCAGCCCCTTCCCCCCACCCCCTCTCCTTGTCATTTTGATCGTGCAAACTGGGTGCCAGCTGTGTGAACCCTGCTCCTGGCCGCCAGGATTGCCCCCCCCCTCCCCACGCGACGTGTCCCCAGTTCCTCGGCGTCCCTCACTGCAACCAGCTAGCTCCAGGAAGGGTGCGAGCTGGCTTCCGCTGTCGTCCTTCCTCCTTCCTGTCCAGGCGGGCCCTCCTTTTGCGCCAGTCGGCCCGAAACCTTCTCTCCCGCGCTGCATAGGCTGAAGGAATGCCTCAGCGTTTGCAGCCGCTAGAGGGCGCTCTTCTCCTCTCTTTGGGCCCCTTCAGCGCTTCCAGTGGAAATTTCCGAGGTGGGAAGGGCTTGGGGGTTCTCTGTATCTAGGGGCTCCCGATCCAGCCGATTCAACTAACTGTGGGTTGAAAATATTCGGGAAAAAACGGAAAGTTTCGAAAAGCGACAATTGAACTTGCCACACACCGGCAACCGCTTACATAGCATTCACGTTGCCTTGCATGCCGCGCGTCACCTAGAGATGATTTAAAGTACACAGGAGGACACAGCGAAAGAGAATGTGACAATGACTGTATGGGTATGTTTATGCATAAGTGGAAAATTGTGCTCTAGACTGGAATTCGACACAACATTGTAAAAACGACAACAACGTGGAAGAAAAGTATGTTTGTATGTAAAAAATAAAGTCCTATGTCATTTTGTATAAGAGGCATCAGCATCCATGGATTTTGGCATCTGTGGGGAGTCCTGGAACCAGTGCCCCATGCTTACCAAGGCATGACTGGAAGCCCAGGCTCCTTATCCCAGCCTGTCATGTCCCCACGTGGTGTGAATCCTGCCTGTCCCACACTCCCCTGGTCACTCTCCTCCAGCCCTGCCAGACTGCCCTCTTCTTCTGGAACAGGCCAAGCTGAATGCACGTCATGTCTGACCTCTAGGAATATCCGTTACTTTGTGAGCATGGCTCTGCTTCAGGAAGACGGGCTGCATTGTCACTAGAGAAGACGGGATGGAGGTTCCTTAAAAACCTACAAATGGACTTACCTGATGATCCAGCCTTCCCACGCCTGGGGATATGTCAAGAGAAAACTCTAACTCAAAAAGTCCCATGCACCTCAATGCTCACAGCAGCCCTATTTGTATTAGCCAGGACGTGGAACTAACCCCAACATCTAACGACTGGTGACTGGATAAAGAAGTCGTTGTCTTTTTATGCCGCGGAATACTGCACAGCCGCGAAAAAGGATGGAACCATGCCATTTGCGGCAACATGGTTGGACACAGAGATAGTCATTCTGAGTGAAGTAAGCCAGAAGAGAGAAAAATGCCGCATGACACAACTTCCATGTGAAATCTAAGAAAAAAAGACAGAAATGATCTTAACTGCAAAAGACAAATAGAGCCACAGACATAGAGAAACAAACTTATGGTTACCAGGGAGGGACGGCGGTGGGAAGGGGTAAATATGGGCATCGGAAAATTGCCCGTCTTGGGGAGTGGTGGACATGTTAGCTCTCTTGATTGTGGCGATGGCTTTCTGGGTGTAGACATGCATGAAAATTGATCAAATACTACCCGTGAGATGTGTCTAATTGACGGAACAGAACTCGTAGCCCTGTAAAGGTGTTTTAAAACAAAGAGATGGGCTGCATTGTGTCCTATGTTTCTATGTGTCTTCAGGGAGGTCTCAGGGGGGCGGTGCTGGCCTTCCTGCCAACACGATGACATGAAGCCCGAACAATCCCCCAATCGATGGGAAGAAGAGACGAGCCATGGTCACATCTGGACCCCAAGCTTACACGTGGTGCATGGGTGCCATTTATCGCCAATCCAGCGAGGTTCCGGCCAGAGCTAGAGGCCGGGGCAGCGAACCGGGAGCGGCACTAAGGAGCATCGTGGCGCAGAGGCTGGACTGGGGGCCCGCAGGCTCCTCCCAGGAGGAGCCTCAGGGTTTGGGAGGTGGCTAACGTGCCTGCTTCGTGTCACCAGCAAGTGATGCCACCCGTGGAAAATCAGCTGGAATCCTGAGCCGGGTCAGCCGTGGGTGATGCGGTAGAGGCTGCTTGCTAGCAGAGGGGACGCCAGACGGACGGTGAAGCAAGCAACAGGCTGCTGAGCTTCCGGCCTGTGTTTACCGTGCTTTCCGTGTCTCCCTGCATCTCAGGGTCACCCGGAGGAATTCGTGTGGAGTTTAGAGGCCGACGGCCTCTCGGTTCCTCATCAGCCTGGCAAGCCCCCCAGCCCTCTGCGGCCAGACCTCTGCGAGCGTCTTTCCCTTGTTCTAGCAAAACCCTCCCCACCCTCGCCTGCGGCGGGCTTTTGTTTTTTTAATTGATGGCAGTGAGGATACCTTACAGCCTCCTCCGGCCCTTCCTTAGGGCTTCTGCCCTTAGAGCACGGCAAGGGGCGGCCCCCCAACCCCCACCCCCGACACCCCCGCGCTGTCCTGGGTCCTGAACTACAGAGGGTCCCTCTGGCCCTGACACTCCCTCTGGCCACGCCCTCTACGGGGTGGAGTCAGCAGGGCCAAGGGGACACGCCCATTGGCTCCACCCCGTGCTCTGGAATCCCAGGACCCCGAATGCCCTGCCCCAGCAGCCCCTGTCCCGCTTGTAGTTTCTGCACCGGCTCTCCCCGGAGTTCAGCATCCCAGGACTCACAGAGAGGCCAACGGGCAGCTGTTGGCATGGAGGTTACGGACAGAGCCCGGATGTGAGGTCTGAGTGTCCCCCTGTGCACATCCAAGGCCCCTTGGGGCATGGGATGGACCCAGCATTGGGCAGAAAAGGGTCAGGCTGGCGGTCAGAGACTGGGAATCGGCTCTCCCCGCACTGTCGCTTTCTTCGCAGGACTCCCCTGAGTCTGGGAATTCTAAAGTTGAGCCTGGACGTGTGTGGCACGTGGCAGTGACTTTGCGTGTGTGTGCGCGCGCCTGAGGACGTGTGTGGTTGTGTGTATGTTGTGGGGGTGTGCGTGGTCCATGACTCCGTGTGTGTGTGCGTGGGGATGTAGGCGGAGCAGAGTCAGTGTGTGTGCACGTGTGTTTGTGTGTACGTGCATGCATTAGTTTTAAGAATACTAGAAGCTGTCCTTCAGAAGTCTGCAGTAGTAAAAATTGTATGGTGTCCCTCACTGTATAATTCAAACTGAAAATAATCTTCAATCACCAGAAATGTAGTCCCCCCCAGATTCTGATCCCCCCTCCCATACTGATTATGCCCTCATTGTACTGATGAGGAAACTAGCTTAGAGATGTTAAGTGGCTCAGCCCAGGGCATGGAGCTCGCGAGCCCAGGGCCAGGACGCAGTCCAAGCGGCGCGGCTCCAGAGGCCTGGAGCCCTGCTCACGACCGCGCGTGGCCTCTTGGCCGGGGGGGTGCGGGGGGTGGGGGTGGGGTGGGGGTGGGGGGAAGAGATCCTGACGGGCCGGGGCCAGCGTGCAGGCTGCCCAAGCCGCGGACTCTGCAAGTCGGGTGGAGAGTACCTGACGGCAGACGAGGGTAAAGGACTGCTCAGAAATCAGATAGGTTCCTAGATCTTCGATGAGTAAGGAGGCTCAGTGCTCATCCTCGATCCCTTTGCTGGTGGCTAAAAGGGAGCAAGGCCCACGAGCGCGCTTCTGGGAGCGGCCTGCCAAAACCTGGAGCAGGGCTGCTCAGGACTGGCTCTGCAGCAGGAGCAGAGGGGGGGCAATGTCGCCACCTGGTGGACATCCTTGGTAGTGGCAGTAGGAGGCCTAGCAGCCTGGGTATGGAGGCGGCAGGACGAGGTCCTAGTGGATGATCGTTTTCACATGGCTTAAAAAGCATTGCTTCATAGATTTTATCCACATTGGGGTCTATCCTACGATGGTAAATACGGTCTCCGTTACTCCATCTTAGCTGCATTGATTAATTTTTTTGAGGTTAGTTTTCTCTTCAATGATTTGGAAGCTATATTGTCTTCCAATTAAAATTCCCTCTAAGTTTTAATAAGTCATCTCTAAGTTCATAACTATATATATAATTGGACCAGTATTGCTATAACAGTCTCAAAAACGGGATAATCTATTAGATCTTGTTTCTCAATCATGATACATTTAGCATATTTTACCTCTCTGCTGTTCCCCATTGTGTGCGTGTGTGCGCGTGCGCGGGCTACAGTTCCTGCTTTTTAGACAGTTGCTTTCAGTTTGTTGCGTTCGCAATGAAAATATAGGTATAAACATCTTGGATTTAATTGCTCGCTACCGCTATTTAATCCCATGTCTTTCCCATTTTTGAGTTATTTACTTCTTTCCCAATCAAATGGACTCATGATTGGCTAATTTTTTTCCAGCGGTAGACTTGGAACCCATACCAGTCTATACGCAGCTTTATGTTCTCCTCAGCAACACCTCTCAGCCTCAACACCCAACAACACTCTCCGTATCTAGGGCCCCAAGGCTTGTTTTAAAATGCGGCATTGTTTCTCATGTCCCCCCGCCCCCCTCCCGCCCCAAAAAGGAAGCAAGAATCTTCCTTGATTTAACGTGCTGCCTTTTTAGGACTGGCTAGTCTTGTCTGGTGAATGGATATTAAGAGAGATTTCCTTAAACTTCCTCCTGCTTCGTGCCATAACTCGACTTCATTGAGAAGCATGTTTTTCCCGTTTCTAAGACGGGCTTCCGCTTTGAACTGCTAAACCATCACGGCACACTTTTTCTCCATACTTATTCCTGGAAAACTGAGCTCTCTGCCGGAGTAAAGACGGTTCCCGTCAGAGAAGTGTGGCTCCCTGTCCCAAGGTCAAAGTGTAGAAGAAAGGGAAGATTCCTGTTTCCGAGGGTTCCATTTTGTCAGGTTAGAGATCTAGTCATCCGTGTGGCTGCGGTGGAATCTGCAGTATCTTGCCTCACAGTTTCCTTTTTCTGGCTTAGCAGGGGAGCCGCATTAGCTGAGGTCGCGGCGCTATGGCCCTTGTCAGGATCCCGGTGCTGAGGCAGCCCCTTCCCCCCACCCCCTCTCCTTGTCATTTTGATCGTGCAAACTGGGTGCCAGCTGTGTGAACCCTGCTCCTGGCCGCCAGGATTGCCCCCCCCCTCCCCACGCGACGTGTCCCCAGTTCCTCGGCGTCCCTCACTGCAACCAGCTAGCTCCAGGAAGGGTGCGAGCTGGCTTCCGCTGTCGTCCTTCCTCCTTCCTGTCCAGGCGGGCCCTCCTTTTGCGCCAGTCGGCCCGAAACCTTCTCTCCCGCGCTGCATAGGCTGAAGGAATGCCTCAGCGTTTGCAGCCGCTAGAGGGCGCTCTTCTCCTCTCTTTGGGCCCCTTCAGCGCTTCCAGTGGAAATTTCCGAGGTGGGAAGGGCTTGGGGGTTCTCTGTATCTAGGGGCTCCCGATCCAGCCGATTCAACTAACTGTGGGTTGAAAATATTCGGGAAAAAACGGAAAGTTTCGAAAAGCGACAATTGAACT
The DNA here is from genome assembly GCF_048564905.1 of Vicugna pacos. NCBI lineage: Eukaryota > Metazoa > Chordata > Mammalia > Artiodactyla > Camelidae > Vicugna > Vicugna pacos. Next base: position 2,015,702 of record NW_027328758.1, on the reverse strand, counting down.
TGCCACACACCGGCAACCGCTTACATAGCATTCACGTTGCCTTGCATGCCGCGCGTCACCTAGAGATGATTTAAAGTACACAGGAGGACACAGCGAAAGAGAATGTGACAATGACTGTATGGGTATGTTTATGCATAAGTGGAAAATTGTGCTCTAGACTGGAATTCGACACAACATTGTAAAAACGACAACAACGTGGAAGAAAAGTATGTTTGTATGTAAAAAATAAAGTCCTATGTCATTTTGTATAAGAGGCATCAGCATCCATGGATTTTGGCATCTGTGGGGAGTCCTGGAACCAGTGCCCCATGCTTACCAAGGCATGACTGGAAGCCCAGGCTCCTTATCCCAGCCTGTCATGTCCCCACGTGGTGTGAATCCTGCCTGTCCCGCACTCCCCTGGTCACTCTCCTCCAGCCCTGCCAGACTGCCCTCGTCTTCTGGAACAGGCCAAGCTGAATGCACGTCATGTCTGACCTCTAGGAATATCCGTTACTTTGTGAGCATGGCTCTGCTTCAGGAAGACGGGCTGCATTGTCACTAGAGAAGACGGGATGGAGGTTCCTTTAAAACCTACAAATGGACTTACCTGATGATCCAGCCTTCCCACGCCTGGGGATATGTCAAGAGAAAACTCTAACTCAAAAAGTCCCATGCACCTCAATGCTCACAGCAGCCCTGTTTGTATTAGCCAGGACGTGGAACTAACCCCAACATCTAACGACTGGTGACTGGATAAAGAAGTCGTTGTCTTTTTATGCCGCGGAATACTACACAGCCGCGAAAAAGGATGGAACCATGCCATTTGCGGCAACATGGTTGGACACAGAGATAGTCATTCTGAGTGAAGTAAGCCAGAAGAGAGAAAAATGCCGCATGACACAACTTCCATGTGAAATCTAAGAAAAAAAGACAGAAATGATCTTAACTGCAAAAGACAAATAGAGCCACAGACATAGAGAAACAAACTTATGGTTACCAGGGAGGGACGGCGGTGGGAAGGGGTAAATATGGGCATCGGAAAATTGCCCGTCTTGGGGAGTGGTGGACATGTTAGCTCTCTTGATTGTGGCGATGGCTTTCTGGGTGTAGACATGCATGAAAATTGATCAAATACTACCCGTGAGATGTGTCTAATTGACGGAACAGAACTCGTAGCCCTGTAAAGGTGTTTTAAAACAAAGAGATGGGCTGCATTGTGTCCTATGTTTCTATGTGTCTTCAGGGAGGTCTCAGGGGGGCGGTGCTGGCCTTCCTGCCAACACGATGACATGAAGCCCGAACAATCCCCCAATCGATGGGAAGAAGAGACGAGCCATGGTCACATCTGGACCCCAAGCTTACACGTGGTGCATGGGTGCCATTTATCGCCAATCCAGCGAGGTTCCGGCCAGAGCTAGAGGCCGGGGCAGCGAACCGGGAGCGGCACTAAGGAGCATCGTGGCGCAGAGGCTGGACTGGGGGCCCGCAGGCTCCTCCCAGGAGGAGCCTCAGGGTTTGGGAGGTGGCTAACGTGCCTGCTTCGTGTCACCAGCAAGTGATGCCACCCGTGGAAAATCAGCTGGAATCCTGAGCCGGGTCAGCCGTGGGTGATGCGGTAGAGGCTGCTTGCTAGCAGAGGGGACGCCAGACGGACGGTGAAGCAAGCAACAGGCTGCTGAGCTTCCGGCCTGTGTTTACCGTGCTTTCCGTGTCTCCCTGCATCTCAGGGTCACCCGGAGGAATTCGTGTGGAGTTTAGAGGCCGACGGCCTCTCGGTTCCTCATCAGCCTGGCAAGCCCCCCAGCCCTCTGCGGCCAGACCTCTGCGAGCGTCTTTCCCTTGTTCTAGCAAACCCTCCCCACCCTCGCCTGCGGCGGGCTTTTGTTTTTTTAATTGATGGCAGTGAGGATACCTTACAGCCTCCTCCGGCCCTTCCTTAGGGCTTCTGCCCTTAGAGCACGGCAAGGGGCGGCCCCCCAACCCCCACCCCCGACACCCCCGCGCTGTCCTGGGTCCTGAACTACAGAGGGTCCCTCTGGCCCTGACACTCCCTCTGGCCACGCCCTCTACGGGGTGGAGTCAGCAGGGCCAAGGGGACACGCCCATTGGCTCCACCCCGTGCTCTGGAATCCCAGGACCCCGAATGCCCTGCCCCAGCAGCCCCTGACCCGCTTGTAGTTTCTGCACCGGCTCTCCCCGGAGTTCAGCATCCCAGGACTCACAGAGAGGCCAACGGGCAGCTGTTGGCATGGAGGTTACGGACAGAGCCCGGATGTGAGGTCTGAGTGTCCCCCTGTGCACATCCAAGGCCCCTTGGGGCATGGGATGGACCCAGCATTGGGCAGAAAAGGGTCAGGCTGGCGGTCAGAGACTGGGAATCGGCTCTCCCCGCACTGTCGCTTTCTTCGCAGGACTCCCCTGAGTCTGGGAATTCTAAAGTTGAGCCTGGACGTGTGTGGCACGTGGCAGTGACTTTGCGTGTGTGTGCGCGCGCCTGAGGACGTGTGAGGTTGTGTGTATGTTGTGGGGGTGTGCGTGGTCCATGACTCCGTGTGTGTGTGCGTGGGGATGTAGGCGGAGCAGAGTCAGTGTGTGTGCACGTGTGTTTGTGTGTACGTGCATGCATTAGTTTTAAGAATACTAGAAGCTGTCCTTCAGAAGTCTGCAGTAGTAAAAATTGTATGGTGTCCCTCACTGTATAATTCAAACTGAAAATAATCTTCAATCACCAGAAATGTAGTCCCCCCCAGATTCTGATCCCCCCTCCCATACTGATTATGCCCTCATTGTACTGATGAGGAAACTAGCTTAGAGATGTTAAGTGGCTCAGCCCAGGGCATGGAGCTCGCGAGCCCAGGGCCAGGACGCAGTCCAAGCGGCGCGGCTCCAGAGGCCTGGAGCCCTGCTCACGACCGCGCGTGGCCTCTTGGCCGGGGGGGTGCGGGGGGTGGGGGTGGGGTGGGGGTGGGGGGAAGAGATCCTGACGGGCCGGGGCCAGCGTGCAGGCTGCCCAAGCCGCGGACTCTGCAAGTCGGGTGGAGAGTACCTGACGGCAGACGAGGGTAAAGGACTGCTCAGAAATCAGATAGGTTCCTAGATCTTCGATGAGTAAGGAGGCTCAGTGCTCATCCTCGATCCCTTTGCTGGTGGCTAAAAGGGAGCAAGGCCCACGAGCGCGCTTCTGGGAGCGGCCTGCCAAAACCTGGAGCAGGGCTGCTCAGGACTGGCTCTGCAGCAGGAGCAGAGGGGGGGCAATGTCGCCACCTGGTGGACATCCTTGGTAGTGGCAGTAGGAGGCCTAGCAGCCTGGGTATGGAGGCGGCAGGACGAGGTCCTAGTGGATGATCGTTTTCACATGGCTTAAAAAGCATTGCTTCATAGATTTTATCCACATTGGGGTCTATCCTACGATGGTAAATACGGTCTCCGTTACTCCATCTTAGCTGCATTGATTAATTTTTTTGAGGTTAGTTTTCTCTTCAATGATTTGGAAGCTATATTGTCTTCCAATTAAAATTCCCTCTAAGTTTTAATAAGTCATCTCTAAGTTCATAACTACATATATAATTGGACCAGTATTGCTATAACAGTCTCAAAAACGGGATAATCTATCAGATCTTGTTTCTCAATCATGATACATTTAGCATATTTTACCTCTCTGCTGTTCCCCATTGTGTGCGTGTGTGCGCGTGCGCGGGCTACAGTTCCTGCTTTTTAGACAGTTGCTTTCAGTTTGTTGCATTCGCAATGAAAATATAGGTATAAACATCTTGGATTTAATTGCTCGCTACCGCTATTTAATCCCATGTCTTTCCCATTTTTGAGTTATTTACTTCTTTCCCAATCAAATGGACTCATGATTGGCTAATTTTTTTCCAGCGGTAGACTTGGAACCCATACCAGTCTATACGCAGCTTTATGTTCTCCTCAGCAACACCTCTCAGCCTCAACACCCAACAACACTCTCCGTATCTAGGGCCCCAAGGCTTGTTTTAAAATGCGGCATTGTTTCTCATGTCCCCCCGCCCCCCTCCCGCCCCAAAAAGGAAGCAAGAATCTTCCTTGATTTAACGTGCTGCCTTTTTAGGACTGGCTAGTCTTGTCTGGTGAATGGATATTAAGAGAGATTTCCTTAAACTTCCTCCTGCTTCGTGCCATAACTCGACTTCATTGAGAAGCATGTTTTTCCCGTTTCTAAGACGGGCTTCCGCTTTGAACTGCTAAACCATCACGGCACACTTTTTCTCCATACTTATTCCTGGAAAACTGAGCTCTCTGCCGGAGTAAAGACGGTTCCCGTCAGAGAAGTGTGGCTCCCTGTCCCAAGGTCAAAGTGTAGAAGAAAGGGAAGATTCCTGTTTCCGAGGGTTCCATTTTGTCAGGTTAGAGATCTAGTCATCCGTGTGGCTGCGGTGGAATCTGCAGTATCTTGCCTCACAGTTTCCTTTTTCTGGCTTAGCAGGGGAGCCGCATTAGCTGAGGTCGCGGCGCTATGGCCCTTGTCAGGATCCCGGTGCTGAGGCAGCCCCTTCCCCCCACCCCCTCTCCTTGTCATTTTGATCGTGCAAACTGGGTGCCAGCTGTGTGAACCCTGCTCCTGGCCGCCAGGATTGCCCCCCCCCTCCCCACGCGACGTGTCCCCAGTTCCTCGGCGTCCCTCACTGCAACCAGCTAGCTCCAGGAAGGGTGCGAGCTGGCTTCCGCTGTCGTCCTTCCTCCTTCCTGTCCAGGCGGGCCCTCCTTTTGCGCTAGTCGGCCCGAAACCTTCTCTCCCGCGCTGCATAGGCTGAAGGAATGCCTCAGCGTTTGCAGCCGCTAGAGGGCGCTCTTCTCCTCTCTTTGGGCCCCTTCAGCGCTTCCAGTGGAAATTTCCGAGGTGGGAAGGGCTTGGGGGTTCTCTGTATCTAGGGGCTCCCGATCCAGCCGATTCAACTAACTGTGGGTTGAAAATATTCGGGAAAAAACGGAAAGTTTCGAAAAGCGACAATTGAACTTGCCACACACCGGCAACCGCTTACATAGCATTCACGTTGCCTTGCATGCCGCGCGTCACCTAGAGATGATTTAAAGTACACAGGAGGACACAGCGAAAGAGAATGTGACAATGACTGTATGGGTATGTTTATGCATAAGTGGAAAATTGTGCTCTAGACTGGAATTCGACACAACATTGTAAAAACGACAACAACGTGGAAGAAAAGTATGTTTGTATGTAAAAAATAAAGTCCTATGTCATTTTGTATAAGAGGCATCAGCATCCATGGATTTTGGCATCTGTGGGGAGTCCTGGAACCAGTGCCCCATGCTTACCAAGGCATGACTGGAAGCCCAGGCTCCTTATCCCAGCCTGTCATGTCCCCACGTGGTGTGAATCCTGCCTGTCCCACACTCCCCTGGTCACTCTCCTCCAGCCCTGCCAGACTGCCCTCTTCTTCTGGAACAGGCCAAGCTGAATGCACGTCATGTCTGACCTCTAGGAATATCCGTTACTTTGTGAGCATGGCTCTGCTTCAGGAAGACGGGCTGCATTGTCACTAGAGAAGACGGGATGGAGGTTCCTTAAAAACCTACAAATGGACTTACCTGATGATCCAGCCTTCCCACGCCTGGGGATATGTCAAGAGAAAACTCTAACTCAAAAAGTCCCATGCACCTCAATGCTCACAGCAGCCCTGTTTGTATTAGCCAGGACGTGGAACTAACCCCAACATCTAACGACTGGTGACTGGATAAAGAAGTCGTTGTCTTTTTATGCCGCGGAATACTACACAGCCGCGAAAAAGGATGGAACCATGCCATTTGCGGCAACATGGTTGGACACAGAGATAGTCATTCTGAGTGAAGTAAGCCAGAAGAGAGAAAAATGCCGCATGACACAACTTCCATGTGAAATCTAAGAAAAAAAGACAGAAATGATCTTAACTGCAAAAGACAAATAGAGCCACAGACATAGAGAAACAAACTTATGGTTACCAGGGAGGGACGGCGGTGGGAAGGGGTAAATATGGGCATCGGAAAATTGCCCGTCTTGGGGAGTGGTGGACATGTTAGCTCTCTTGATTGTGGCGATGGCTTTCTGGGTGTAGACATGTATGAAAATTGATCAAATACTACACGTGAGATGTGTCTAATTGACGGAACAGAACTCGTAGCCCTGTAAAGGTGTTTTAAAACAAAGAGATGGGCTGCATTGTGTCCTATGTTTCTATGTGTCTTCAGGGAGGTCTCAGGGGGGCGGTGCTGGCCTTCCTGCCAACACGATGACATGAAGCCCGAACAATCCCCCAATCGATGGGAAGAAGAGACGAGCCATGGTCACATCTGGACCCCAAGCTTACACGTGGTGCATGGGTGCCATTTATCGCCAATCCAGCGAGGTTCCGGCCAGAGCTAGAGGCCGGGGCAGCGAACCGGGAGCGGCACTAAGGAGCATCGTGGCGCAGAGGCTGGACTGGGGGCCCGCAGGCTCCTCCCAGGAGGAGCCTCAGGGTTTGGGAGGTGGCTAACGTGCCTGCTTCGTGTCACCAGCAAGTGATGCCACCCGTGGAAAATCAGCTGGAATCCTGAGCCGGGTCAGCCGTGGGTGATGCGGTAGAGGCTGCTTGCTAGCAGAGGGGACGCCAGACGGACGGTGAAGCAAGCAACAGGCTGCTGAGCTTCCGGCCTGTGTTTACCGTGCTTTCCGTGTCTCCCTGCATCTCAGGGTCACCCGGAGGAATTCGTGTGGAGTTTAGAGGCCGACGGCCTCTCGGTTCCTCATCAGCCTGGCAAGCCCCCCAGCCCTCTGCGGCCAGACCTCTGCGAGCGTCTTTCCCTTGTTCTAGCAAAACCCTCCCCACCCTCGCCTGCGGCGGGCTTTTGTTTTTTTAATTGATGGCAGTGAGGATACCTTACAGCCTCCTCCGGCCCTTCCTTAGGGCTTCTGCCCTTAGACCACGGCAAGGGGCGGCCCCCCAACCCCCACCCCCGACACCCCCGCGCTGTCCTGGGTCCTGAACTACAGAGGGTCCCTCTGGCCCTGACACTCCCTCTGGCCACGCCCTCTACGGGGTGAAGTCAGCAGGGCCAAGGGGACACGCCCATTGGCTCCACCCCGTGCTCTGGAATCCCAGGACCCCGAATGCCCTGCCCCAGCAGCCCCTGTCCCGCTTGTAGTTTCTGCACCGGCTCTCCCCGGAGTTCAGCATCCCAGGACTCACAGAGAGGCCAACGGGCAGCTGTTGGCATGGAGGTTACGGACAGAGCCCGGATGTGAGGTCTGAGTGTCCCCCTGTGCACATCCAAGGCCCCTTGGGGCATGGGATGGACCCAGCATTGGGAAGAAAAGGGTCAGGCTGGCGGTCAGAGACTGGGAATCGGCTCTCCCCGCACTGTCGCTTTCTTCGCAGGACTCCCCTGAGTCTGGGAATTCTAAAGTTGAGCCTGGACGTGTGTGGAACGTGGCAGTGACTTTGCGTGTGTGTGCGCGCGCCTGAGGACGTGTGTGGTTGTGTGTATGTTGTGGGGGTGTGTGTGGTCCATGACTCCGTGTGTGTGTGCGTGGGGATGTAGGCGGAGCAGAGTCAGTGTGTGTGCACGTGTGTTTGTGTGTACGTGCATGCATTAGTTTTAAGAATACTAGAAGCTGTCCTTCAGAAGTCTGCAGTAGTAAAAATTGTATGGTGTCCCTCACTGTATAATTCAAACTGAAAATAATCTTCAATCACCAGAAATGTAGTCCCCCCCAGATTCTGATCCCCCCTCCCATACTGATTATGCCCTCATTGTACTGATGAGGAAACTAGCTTAGAGATGTTAAGTGGCTCAGCCCAGGGCATGGAGCTCGCGAGCCCAGGGCCAGGACGCAGTCCAAGCGGCGCGGCTCCAGAGGCCTGGAGCCCTGCTCACGACCGCGCGTGGCCTCTTGGCCGGGGGGGTGCGGGGGGTGGGGGTGGGGTGGGGTGGGGGGAAGAGATCCTGACGGGCCGGGGCCAGCGTGCAGGCTGCCCAAGCCGCGGACTCTGCAAGTCGGGTGGAGAGTACCTGACGGCAGACGAGGGTAAAGGACTGCTCAGAAATCAGATAGGTTCCTAGATCTTCGATGAGTAAGGAGGCTCAGTGCTCATCCTCGATCCCTTTGCTGGTGGCTAAAAGGGAGCAAGGCCCACGAGCGCGCTTCTGGGAGCGGCCTGCCAAAACCTGGAGCAGGGCTGCTCAGGACTGGCTCTGCAGCAGGAGCAGAGGGGGGGCAATGTCGCCACCTGGTGGACATCCTTGGTAGTGGCAGTAGGAGGCCTAGCAGCCTGGGTATGGAGGCGGCAGGACGAGGTCCTAGTGGATGATCGTTTTCACATGGCTTAAAAAGCATTGCTTCATAGATTTTATCCACATTGGGGTCTATCCTACGATGGTAAATACGGTCTCCGTTACTCCATCTTAGCTGCATTGATTAATTTTTTTGAGGTTAGTTTTCTCTTCAATGATTTGGAAGCTATATTGTCTTCCAATTAAAATTCCCTCTAAGTTTTAATAAGTCATCTCTAAGTTCATAACTACATATATAATTGGACCAGTATTGCTATAACAGTCTCAAAAACGGGATAATCTATCAGATCTTGTTTCTCAATCATGATACATTTAGCATATTTTACCTCTCTGCTGTTCCCCATTGTGTGCGTGTGTGCGCGTGCGCGGGCTACAGTTACTGCTTTTTAGACAGTTGCTTTCAGTTTGTTGCGTTCGCAATGAAAATATAGGTATAAACATCTTGGATTTAATTGCTCGCTACCGCTATTTAATCCCATGTCTTTCCCATTTTTGAGTTATTTACTTCTTTCCCAATCAAATGGACTCATGATTGGCTAATTTTTTTCCAGCGGTAGACTTGGAACCCATACCAGTCTATACGCAGCTTTATGTTCTCCTCAGCAACACCTCTCAGCCTCAACACCCAACAACACTCTCCGTATCTAGGGCCCCAAGGCTTGTTTTAAAATGCGGCATTGTTTCTCATGTCCCCCCGCCCCCCTCCCGCCCCAAAAAGGAAGCAAGAATCTTCCTTGATTTAACGTGCTGCCTTTTTAGGACTGGCTAGTCTTGTCTGGTGAATGGATATTAAGAGAGATTTCCTTAAACTTCCTCCTGCTTCGTGCCATAACTCGACTTCATTGAGAAGCATGTTTTTCCCGTTTCTAAGACGGGCTTCCGCTTTGAACTGCTAAACCATCACGGCACACTTTTTCTCCATACTTATTCCTGGAAAACTGAGCTCTCTGCCGGAGTAAAGACGGTTCCCGTCAGAGAAGTGTGGCTCCCTGTCCCAAGGTCAAAGTGTAGAAGAAAGGGAAGATTCCTGTTTCCGAGGGTTCCATTTTGTCAGGTTAGAGATCTAGTCATCCGTGTGGCTGCGGTGGAATCTGCAGTATCTTGCCTCACAGTTTCCTTTTTCTGGCTTAGCAGGGGAGCCGCATTAGCTGAGGTCGCGGCGCTATGGCCCTTGTCAGGATCCCGGTGCTGAGGCAGCCCCTTCCCCCCACCCCCTCTCCTTGTCATTTTGATCGTGCAAACTGGGTGCCAGCTGTGTGAACCCTGCTCCTGGCCGCCAGGATTGCCCCCCCCCTCCCCACGCGACGTGTCCCCAGTTCCTCGGCGTCCCTCACTGCAACCAGCTAGCTCCAGGAAGGGTGCGAGCTGGCTTCCGCTGTCGTCCTTCCTCCTTCCTGTCCAGGCGGGCCCTCCTTTTGCGCTAGTCGGCCCGAAACCTTCTCTCCCGCGCTGCATAGGCTGAAGGAATGCCTCAGCGTTTGCAGCCGCTAGAGGGCGCTCTTCTCCTCTCTTTGGGCCCCTTCAGCGCTTCCAGTGGAAATTTCCGAGGTGGGAAGGGCTTGGGGGTTCTCTGTATCTAGGGGCTCCCGATCCAGCCGATTCAACTAACTGTGGGTTGAAAATATTCGGGAAAAAACGGAAAGTTTCGAAAAGCGACAATTGAACTTGCCACACACCGGCAACCGCTTACATAGCATTCACGTTGCCTTGCATGCCGCGCGTCACCTAGAGATGATTTAAAGTACACAGGAGGACACAGCGAAAGAGAATGTGACAATGACTGTATGGGTATGTTTATGCATAAGTGGAAAATTGTGCTCTAGACTGGAATTCGACACAACATTGTAAAAACGACAACAACGTGGAAGAAAAGTATGTTTGTATGTAAAAAATAAAGTCCTATGTCATTTTGTATAAGAGGCATCAGCATCCATGGATTTTGGCATCTGTGGGGAGTCCTGGAACCAGTGCCCCATGCTTACCAAGGCATGACTGGAAGCCCAGGCTCCTTATCCCAGCCTGTCATGTCCCCACGTGGTGTGAATCCTGCCTGTCCCACACTCCCCTGGTCACTCTCCTCCAGCCCTGCCAGACTGCCCTCTTCTTCTGGAACAGGCCAAGCTGAATGCACGTCATGTCTGACCTCTAGGAATATCCGTTACTTTGTGAGCATGGCTCTGCTTCAGGAAGACGGGCTGCATTGTCACTAGAGAAGACGGGATGGAGGTTCCTTAAAAACCTACAAATGGACTTACCTGATGATCCAGCCTTCCCACGCCTGGGGATATGTCAAGAGAAAACTCTAACTCAAAAAGTCCCATGCACCTCAATGCTCACAGCAGCCCTGTTTGTATTAGCCAGGACGTGGAACTAACCCCAACATCTAACGACTGGTGACTGGATAAAGAAGTCGTTGTCTTTTTATGCCGCGGAATACTGCACAGCCGCGAAAAAGGATGGAACCATGCCATTTGCGGCAACATGGTTGGACACAGAGATAGTCATTCTGAGTGAAGTAAGCCAGAAGAGAGAAAAATGCCGCATGACACAACTTCCATGTGAAATCTAAGAAAAAAAGACAGAAATGATCTTAACTGCAAAAGACAAATAGAGCCACAGACATAGAGAAACAAACTTATGGTTACCAGGGAGGGACGGCGGTGGGAAGGGGTAAATATGGGCATCGGAAAATTGCCCGTCTTGGGGAGTGGTGGACATGTTAGCTCTCTTGATTGTGGCGATGGCTTTCTGGGTGTAGACATGTATGAAAATTGATCAAATACTACACGTGAGATGTGTCTAATTGACGGAACAGAACTCGTAGCCCTGTAAAGGTGTTTTAAAACAAAGAGATGGGCTGCATTGTGTCCTATGTTTCTATGTGTCTTCAGGGAGGTCTCAGGGGGGCGGTGCTGGCCTTCCTGCCAACACGATGACATGAAGCCCGAACAATCCCCCAATCGATGGGAAGAAGAGACGAGCCATGGTCACATCTGGACCCCAAGCTTACACGTGGTGCATGGGTGCCATTTATCGCCAATCCAGCGAGGTTCCGGCCAGAGCTAGAGGCCGGGGCAGCGAACCGGGAGCGGCACTAAGGAGCATCGTGGCGCAGAGGCTGGACTGGGGGCCCGCAGGCTCCTCCCAGGAGGAGCCTCAGGGTTTGGGAGGTGGCTAACGTGCCTGCTTCGTGTCACCAGCAAGTGATGCCACCCGTGGAAAATCAGCTGGAATCCTGAGCCGGGTCAGCCGTGGGTGATGCGGTAGAGGCTGCTTGCTAGCAGAGGGGACGCCAGACGGACGGTGAAGCAAGCAACAGGCTGCTGAGCTTCCGGCCTGTGTTTACCGTGCTTTCCGTGTCTCCCTGCATCTCAGGGTCACCCGGAGGAATTCGTGTGGAGTTTAGAGGCCGACGGCCTCTCGGTTCCTCATCAGCCTGGCAAGCCCCCCAGCCCTCTGCGGCCAGACCTCTGCGAGCGTCTTTCCCTTGTTCTAGCAAAACCCTCCCCACCCTCGCCTGCGGCGGGCTTTTGTTTTTTTAATTGATGGCAGTGAGGATACCTTACAGCCTCCTCCGGCCCTTCCTTAGGGCTTCTGCCCTTAGAGCACGGCAAGGGGCGGCCCCCCAACCCCCACCCCCGACACCCCCGCGCTGTCCTGGGTCCTGAACTACAGAGGGTCCCTCTGGCCCTGACACTCCCTCTGGCCACGCCCTCTACGGGGTGGAGTCAGCAGGGCCAAGGGGACACGCCCATTGGCTCCACCCCGTGCTCTGGAATCCCAGGACCCCGAATGCCCTGCCCCAGCAGCCCCTGTCCCGCTTGTAGTTTCTGCACCGGCTCTCCCCGGAGTTCAGCATCCCAGGACTCACAGAGAGGCCAACGGGCAGCTGTTGGCATGGAGGTTACGGACAGAGCCCGGATGTGAGGTCTGAGTGTCCCCCTGTGCACATCCAAGGCCCCTTGGGGCATGGGATGGACCCAGCATTGGGCAGAAAAGGGTCAGGCTGGCGGTCAGAGACTGGGAATCGGCTCTCCCCGCACTGTCGCTTTCTTCGCAGGACTCCCCTGAGTCTGGGAATTCTAAAGTTGAGCCTGGACGTGTGTGGCACGTGGCAGTGACTTTGCGTGTGTGTGCGCGCGCCTGAGGACGTGTGTGGTTGTGTGTATGTTGTGGGGGTGTGCGTGGTCCATGACTCCGTGTGTGTGTGCGTGGGGATGTAGGCGGAGCAGAGTCAGTGTGTGTGCACGTGTGTTTGTGTGTACGTGCATGCATTAGTTTTAAGAATACTAGAAGCTGTCCTTCAGAAGTCTGCAGTAGTAAAAATTGTATGGTGTCCCTCACTGTATAATTCAAACTGAAAATAATCTTCAATCACCAGAAATGTAGTCCCCCCCAGATTCTGATCCCCCCTCCCATACTGATTATGCCCTCATTGTACTGATGAGGAAACTAGCTTAGAGATGTTAAGTGGCTCAGCCCAGGGCATGGAGCTCGCGAGCCCAGGGCCAGGACGCAGTCCAAGCGGCGCGGCTCCAGAGGCCTGGAGCCCTGCTCACGACCGCGCGTGGCCTCTTGGCCGGGGGGGTGCGGGGGGTGGGGGTGGGGTGGGGGTGGGGGGAAGAGATCCTGACGGGCCGGGGCCAGCGTGCAGGCTGCCCAAGCCGCGGACTCTGCAAGTCGGGTGGAGAGTACCTGACGGCAGACGAGGGTAAAGGACTGCTCAGAAATCAGATAGGTTCCTAGATCTTCGATGAGTAAGGAGGCTCAGTGCTCATCCTCGATCCCTTTGCTGGTGGCTAAAAGGGAGCAAGGCCCACGAGCGCGCTTCTGGGAGCGGCCTGCCAAAACCTGGAGCAGGGCTGCTCAGGACTGGCTCTGCAGCAGGAGCAGAGGGGGGCAATGTCGCCACCTGGTGGACATCCTTGGTAGTGGCAGTAGGAGGCCTAGCAGCCTGGGTATGGAGGCGGCAGGACGAGGTCCTAGTGGATGATCGTTTTCACATGGCTTAAAAAGCATTGCTTCATAGATTTTATCCACATTGGGGTCTATCCTACGATGGTAAATACGGTCTCCGTTACTCCATCTTAGCTGCATTGATTAATTTTTTTGAGGTTAGTTTTCTCTTCAATGATTTGGAAGCTATATTGTCTTCCAATTAAAATTCCCTCTAAGTTTTAATAAGTCATCTCTAAGTTCATAACTATATATATAATTGGACCAGTATTGCTATAACAGTCTCAAAAACGGGATAATCTATTAGATCTTGTTTCTCAATCATGATACATTTAGCATATTTTACCTCTCTGCTGTTCCCCATTGTGTGCGTGTGTGCGCGTGCGCGGGCTACAGTTCCTGCTTTTTAGACAGTTGCTTTCAGTTTGTTGCATTCGCAATGAAAATATAGGTCTAAACATCTTGGATTTAATTGCTCGCTACCGCTATTTAATCCCATGTCTTTCCCATTTTTGAGTTATTTACTTCTTTCCCAATCAAATGGACTCATGATTGGCTAATTTTTTTCCAGCGGTAGACTTGGAACCCATACCAGTCTATACGCAGCTTTATGTTCTCCTCAGCAACACCTCTCAGCCTCAACACCCAACAACACTCTCCGTATCTAGGGCCCCAAGGCTTGTTTTAAAATGCGGCATTGTTTCTCATGTCCCCCCGCCCCCCTCCCGCCCCAAAAAGGAAGCAAGAATCTTCCTTGATTTAACGTGCTGCCTTTTTAGGACTGGCTAGTCTTGTCTGGTGAATGGATATTAAGAGAGATTTCCTTAAACTTCCTCCTGCTTCGTGCCATAACTCGACTTCATTGAGAAGCATGTTTTTCCCGTTTCTAAGACGGGCTTCCGCTTTGAACTGCTAAACCATCACGGCACACTTTTTCTCCATACTTATTCCTGGAAAACTGAGCTCTCTGCCGGAGTAAAGACGGTTCCCGTCAGAGAAGTGTGGCTCCCTGTCCCAAGGTCAAAGTGTAGAAGAAAGGGAAGATTCCTGTTTCCGAGGGTTCCATTTTGTCAGGTTAGAGATCTAGTCATCCGTGTGGCTGCGGTGGAATCTGCAGTATCTTGCCTCACAGTTTCCTTTTTCTGGCTTAGCAGGGGAGCCGCATTAGCTGAGGTCGCGGCGCTATGGCCCTTGTCAGGATCCCGGTGCTGAGGCAGCCCCTTCCCCCCACCCCCTCTCCTTGTCATTTTGATCGTGCAAACTGGGTGCCAGCTGTGTGAACCCTGCTCCTGGCCGCCAGGATTGCCCCCCCCCTCCCCACGCGACGTGTCCCCAGTTCCTCGGCGTCCCTCACTGCAACCAGCTAGCTCCAGGAAGGGTGCGAGCTGGCTTCCGCTGTCGTCCTTCCTCCTTCCTGTCCAGGCGGGCCCTCCTTTTGCGCCAGTCGGCCCGAAACCTTCTCTCCCGCGCTGCATAGGCTGAAGGAATGCCTCAGCGTTTGCAGCCGCTAGAGGGCGCTCTTCTCCTCTCTTTGGGCCCCTTCAGCGCTTCCAGTGGAAATTTCCGAGGTGGGAAGGGCTTGGGGGTTCTCTGTATCTAGGGGCTCCCGATCCAGCCGATTCAACTAACTGTGGGTTGAAAATATTCGGGAAAAAACGGAAAGTTTCGAAAAGCGACAATTGAACTTGCCACACACCGGCAACCGCTTACATAGCATTCACGTTGCCTTGCATGCCGCGCGTCACCTAGAGATGATTTAAAGTACACAGGAGGACACAGCGAAAGAGAATGTGACAATGACTGTATGGGTATGTTTATGCATAAGTGGAAAATTGTGCTCTAGACTGGAATTCGACACAACATTGTAAAAACGACAACAACGTGGAAGAAAAGTATGTTTGTATGTAAAAAATAAAGTCCTATGTCATTTTGTATAAGAGGCATCAGCATCCATGGATTTTGGCATCTGTGGGGAGTCCTGGAACCAGTGCCCCATGCTTACCAAGGCATGACTGGAAGCCCAGGCTCCTTATCCCAGCCTGTCATGTCCCCACGTGGTGTGAATCCTGCCTGTCCCACACTCCCCTGGTCACTCTCCTCCAGCCCTGCCAGACTGCCCTCTTCTTCTGGAACAGGCCAAGCTGAATGCACGTCATGTCTGACCTCTAGGAATATCCGTTACTTTGTGAGCATGGCTCTGCTTCAGGAAGACGGGCTGCATTGTCACTAGAGAAGACGGGATGGAGGTTCCTTAAAAACCTACAAATGGACTTACCTGATGATCCAGCCTTCCCACGCCTGGGGATATGTCAAGAGAAAACTCTAACTCAAAAAGTCCCATGCACCTCAATGCTCACAGCAGCCCTGTTTGTATTAGCCAGGACGTGGAACTAACCCCAACATCTAACGACTGGTGACTGGATAAAGAAGTCGTTGTCTTTTTATGCCGCGGAATACTGCACAGCCGCGAAAAAGGATGGAACCATGCCATTTGCGGCAACATGGTTGGACACAGAGATAGTCATTCTGAGTGAAGTAAGCCAGAAGAGAGAAAAATGCCGCATGACACAACTTCCATGTGAAATCTAAGAAAAAAAGACAGAAATGATCTTAACTGCAAAAGACAAATAGAGCCACAGACATAGAGAAACAAACTTATGGTTACCAGGGAGGGACGGCGGTGGGAAGGGGTAAATATGGGCATCGGAAAATTGCCCGTCTTGGGGAGTGGTGGACATGTTAGCTCTCTTGATTGTGGCGATGGCTTTCTGGGTGTAGACATGCATGAAAATTGATCAAATACTACACGTGAGATGTGTCTAATTGACGGAACAGAACTCGTAGCCCTGTAAAGGTGTTTTAAAACAAAGAGATGGGCTGCATTGTGTCCTATGTTTCTATGTGTCTTCAGGGAGGTCTCAGGGGGGCGGTGCTGGCCTTCCTGCCAACACGATGACATGAAGCCCGAACAATCCCCCAATCGATGGGAAGAAGAGACGAGCCATGGTCACATCTGGACCCCAAGCTTACACGTGGTGCATGGGTGCCATTTATCGCCAATCCAGCGAGGTTCCGGCCAGAGCTAGAGGCCGGGGCAGCGAACCGGGAGCGGCACTAAGGAGCATCGTGGCGCAGAGGCTGGACTGGGGGCCCGCAGGCTCCTCCCAGGAGGAGCCTCAGGGTTTGGGAGGTGGCTAACGTGCCTGCTTCGTGTCACCAGCAAGTGATGCCACCCGTGGAAAATCAGCTGGAATCCTGAGCCGGGTCAGCCGTGGGTGATGCGGTAGAGGCTGCTTGCTAGCAGAGGGGACGCCAGACGGACGGTGAAGCAAGCAACAGGCTGCTGAGCTTCCGGCCTGTGTTTACCGTGCTTTCCGTGTCTCCCTGCATCTCAGGGTCACCCGGAGGAATTCGTGTGGAGTTTAGAGGCCGACGGCCTCTCGGTTCCTCATCAGCCTGGCAAGCCCCCCAGCCCTCTGCGGCCAGACCTCTGCGAGCGTCTTTCCCTTGTTCTAGCAAAACCCTCCCCACCCTCGCCTGCGGCGGGCTTTTGTTTTTTTAATTGATGGCAGTGAGGATACCTTACAGCCTCCTCCGGCCCTTCCTTAGGGCTTCTGCCCTTAGACCACGGCAAGGGGCGGCCCCCCAACCCCCACCCCCGACACCCCCGCGCTGTCCTGGGTCCTGAACTACAGAGGGTCCCTCTGGCCCTGACACTCCCTCTGGCCACGCCCTCTACGGGGTGGAGTCAGCAGGGCCAAGGGGACACGCCCATTGGCTCCACCCCGTGCTCTGGAATCCCAGGACCCCGAATGCCCTGCCCCAGCAGCCCCTGTCCCGCTTGTAGTTTCTGCACCGGCTCTCCCCGGAGTTCAGCATCCCAGGACTCACAGAGAGGCCAACGGGCAGCTGTTGGCATGGAGGTTACGGACAGAGCCCGGATGTGAGGTCTGAGTGTCCCCCTGTGCACATCCAAGGCCCCTTGGGGCATGGGATGGACCCAGCATTGGGAAGAAAAGGGTCAGGCTGGCGGTCAGAGACTGGGAATCGGCTCTCCCCGCACTGTCGCTTTCTTCGCAGGACTCCCCTGAGTCTGGGAATTCTAAAGTTGAGCCTGGACGTGTGTGGAACGTGGCAGTGACTTTGCGTGTGTGTGCGCGCGCCTGAGGACGTGTGTGGTTGTGTGTATGTTGTGGGGGTGTGTGTGGTCCATGACTCCGTGTGTGTGTGCGTGGGGATGTAGGCGGAGCAGAGTCAGTGTGTGTGCACGTGTGTTTGTGTGTACGTGCATGCATTAGTTTTAAGAATACTAGAAGCTGTCCTTCAGAAGTCTGCAGTAGTAAAAATTGTATGGTGTCCCTCACTGTATAATTCAAACTGAAAATAATCTTCAATCACCAGAAATGTAGTCCCCCCCAGATTCTGATCCCCCCTCCCATACTGATTATGCCCTCATTGTACTGATGAGGAAACTAGCTTAGAGATGTTAAGTGGCTCAGCCCAGGGCATGGAGCTCGCGAGCCCAGGGCCAGGACGCAGTCCAAGCGGCGCGGCTCCAGAGGCCTGGAGCCCTGCTCACGACCGCGCGTGGCCTCTTGGCCGGGGGGGTGCGGGGGGTGGGGGTGGGGTGGGGTGGGGGGAAGAGATCCTGACGGGCCGGGGCCAGCGTGCAGGCTGCCCAAGCCGCGGACTCTGCAAGTCGGGTGGAGAGTACCTGACGGCAGACGAGGGTAAAGGACTGCTCAGAAATCAGATAGGTTCCTAGATCTTCGATGAGTAAGGAGGCTCAGTGCTCATCCTCGATCCCTTTGCTGGTGGCTAAAAGGGAGCAAGGCCCACGAGCGCGCTTCTGGGAGCGGCCTGCCAAAACCTGGAGCAGGGCTGCTCAGGACTGGCTCTGCAGCAGGAGCAGAGGGGGGGCAATGTCGCCACCTGGTGGACATCCTTGGTAGTGGCAGTAGGAGGCCTAGCAGCCTGGGTATGGAGGCGGCAGGACGAGGTCCTAGTGGATGATCGTTTTCACATGGCTTAAAAAGCATTGCTTCATAGATTTTATCCACATTGGGGTCTATCCTACGATGGTAAATACGGTCTCCGTTACTCCATCTTAGCTGCATTGATTAATTTTTTTGAGGTTAGTTTTCTCTTCAATGATTTGGAAGCTATATTGTCTTCCAATTAAAATTCCCTCTAAGTTTTAATAAGTCATCTCTAAGTTCATAACTACATATATAATTGGACCAGTATTGCTATAACAGTCTCAAAAACGGGATAATCTATCAGATCTTGTTTCTCAATCATGATACATTTAGCATATTTTACCTCTCTGCTGTTCCCCATTGTGTGCGTGTGTGCGCGTGCGCGGGCTACAGTTACTGCTTTTTAGACAGTTGCTTTCAGTTTGTTGCATTCGCAATGAAAATATAGGTATAAACATCTTGGATTTAATTGCTCGCTACCGCTATTTAATCCCATGTCTTTCCCATTTTTGAGTTATTTACTTCTTTCCCAATCAAATGGACTCATGATTGGCTAATTTTTTTCCAGCGGTAGACTTGGAACCCATACCAGTCTATACGCAGCTTTATGTTCTCCTCAGCAACACCTCTCAGCCTCAACACCCAACAACACTCTCCGTATCTAGGGCCCCAAGGCTTGTTTTAAAATGCGGCATTGTTTCTCATGTCCCCCCGCCCCCCTCCCGCCCCAAAAAGGAAGCAAGAATCTTCCTTGATTTAACGTGCTGCCTTTTTAGGACTGGCTAGTCTTGTCTGGTGAATGGATATTAAGAGAGATTTCCTTAAACTTCCTCCTGCTTCGTGCCATAACTCGACTTCATTGAGAAGCATGTTTTTCCCGTTTCTAAGACGGGCTTCCGCTTTGAACTGCTAAACCATCACGGCACACTTTTTCTCCATACTTATTCCTGGAAAACTGAGCTCTCTGCCGGAGTAAAGACGGTTCCCGTCAGAGAAGTGTGGCTCCCTGTCCCAAGGTCAAAGTGTAGAAGAAAGGGAAGATTCCTGTTTCCGAGGGTTCCATTTTGTCAGGTTAGAGATCTAGTCATCCGTGTGGCTGCGGTGGAATCTGCAGTATCTTGCCTCACAGTTTCCTTTTTCTGGCTTAGCAGGGGAGCCGCATTAGCTGAGGTCGCGGCGCTATGGCCCTTGTCAGGATCCCGGTGCTGAGGCAGCCCCTTCCCCCCACCCCCTCTCCTTGTCATTTTGATCGTGCAAACTGGGTGCCAGCTGTGTGAACCCTGCTCCTGGCCGCCAGGATTGCCCCCCCCCTCCCCACGCGACGTGTCCCCAGTTCCTCGGCGTCCCTCACTGCAACCAGCTAGCTCCAGGAAGGGTGCGAGCTGGCTTCCGCTGTCGTCCTTCCTCCTTCCTGTCCAGGCGGGCCCTCCTTTTGCGCTAGTCGGCCCGAAACCTTCTCTCCCGCGCTGCATAGGCTGAAGGAATGCCTCAGCGTTTGCAGCCGCTAGAGGGCGCTCTTCTCCTCTCTTTGGGCCCCTTCAGCGCTTCCAGTGGAAATTTCCGAGGTGGGAAGGGCTTGGGGGTTCTCTGTATCTAGGGGCTCCCGATCCAGCCGATTCAACTAACTGTGGGTTGAAAATATTCGGGAAAAAACGGAAAGTTTCGAAAAGCGACAATTGAACTTGCCACACACCGGCAACCGCTTACATAGCATTCACGTTGCCTTGCATGCCGCGCGTCACCTAGAGATGATTTAAAGTACACAGGAGGACACAGCGAAAGAGAATGTGACAATGACTGTATGGGTATGTTTATGCATAAGTGGAAAATTGTGCTCTAGACTGGAATTCGACACAACATTGTAAAAACGACAACAACGTGGAAGAAAAGTATGTTTGTATGTAAAAAATAAAGTCCTATGTCATTTTGTATAAGAGGCATCAGCATCCATGGATTTTGGCATCTGTGGGGAGTCCTGGAACCAGTGCCCCATGCTTACCAAGGCATGACTGGAAGCCCAGGCTCCTTATCCCAGCCTGTCATGTCCCCACGTGGTGTGAATCCTGCCTGTCCCACACTCCCCTGGTCACTCTCCTCCAGCCCTGCCAGACTGCCCTCTTCTTCTGGAACAGGCCAAGCTGAATGCACGTCATGTCTGACCTCTAGGAATATCCGTTACTTTGTGAGCATGGCTCTGCTTCAGGAAGACGGGCTGCATTGTCACTAGAGAAGACGGGATGGAGGTTCCTTAAAAACCTACAAATGGACTTACCTGATGATCCAGCCTTCCCACGCCTGGGGATATGTCAAGAGAAAACTCTAACTCAAAAAGTCCCATGCACCTCAATGCTCACAGCAGCCCTGTTTGTATTAGCCAGGACGTGGAACTAACCCCAACATCTAACGACTGGTGACTGGATAAAGAAGTCGTTGTCTTTTTATGCCGCGGAATACTGCACAGCCGCGAAAAAGGATGGAACCATGCCATTTGCGGCAACATGGTTGGACACAGAGATAGTCATTCTGAGTGAAGTAAGCCAGAAGAGAGAAAAATGCCGCATGACACAACTTCCATGTGAAATCTAAGAAAAAAAGACAGAAATGATCTTAACTGCAAAAGACAAATAGAGCCACAGACATAGAGAAACAAACTTATGGTTACCAGGGAGGGACGGCGGTGGGAAGGGGTAAATATGGGCATCGGAAAATTGCCCGTCTTGGGGAGTGGTGGACATGTTAGCTCTCTTGATTGTGGCGATGGCTTTCTGGGTGTAGACATGTATGAAAATTGATCAAATACTACACGTGAGATGTGTCTAATTGACGGAACAGAACTCGTAGCCCTGTAAAGGTGTTTTAAAACAAAGAGATGGGCTGCATTGTGTCCTATGTTTCTATGTGTCTTCAGGGAGGTCTCAGGGGGGCGGTGCTGGCCTTCCTGCCAACACGATGACATGAAGCCCGAACAATCCCCCAATCGATGGGAAGAAGAGACGAGCCATGGTCACATCTGGACCCCAAGCTTACACGTGGTGCATGGGTGCCATTTATCGCCAATCCAGCGAGGTTCCGGCCAGAGCTAGAGGCCGGGGCAGCGAACCGGGAGCGGCACTAAGGAGCATCGTGGCGCAGAGGCTGGACTGGGGGCCCGCAGGCTCCTCCCAGGAGGAGCCTCAGGGTTTGGGAGGTGGCTAACGTGCCTGCTTCGTGTCACCAGCAAGTGATGCCACCCGTGGAAAATCAGCTGGAATCCTGAGCCGGGTCAGCCGTGGGTGATGCGGTAGAGGCTGCTTGCTAGCAGAGGGGACGCCAGACGGACGGTGAAGCAAGCAACAGGCTGCTGAGCTTCCGGCCTGTGTTTACCGTGCTTTCCGTGTCTCCCTGCATCTCAGGGTCACCCGGAGGAATTCGTGTGGAGTTTAGAGGCCGACGGCCTCTCGGTTCCTCATCAGCCTGGCAAGCCCCCCAGCCCTCTGCGGCCAGACCTCTGCGAGCGTCTTTCCCTTGTTCTAGCAAAACCCTCCCCACCCTCGCCTGCGGCGGGCTTTTGTTTTTTTAATTGATGGCAGTGAGGATACCTTACAGCCTCCTCCGGCCCTTCCTTAGGGCTTCTGCCCTTAGAGCACGGCAAGGGGCGGCCCCCCAACCCCCACCCCCGACACCCCCGCGCTGTCCTGGGTCCTGAACTACAGAGGGTCCCTCTGGCCCTGACACTCCCTCTGGCCACGCCCTCTACGGGGTGGAGTCAGCAGGGCCAAGGGGACACGCCCATTGGCTCCACCCCGTGCTCTGGAATCCCAGGACCCCGAATGCCCTGCCCCAGCAGCCCCTGTCCCGCTTGTAGTTTCTGCACCGGCTCTCCCCGGAGTTCAGCATCCCAGGACTCACAGAGAGGCCAACGGGCAGCTGTTGGCATGGAGGTTACGGACAGAGCCCGGATGTGAGGTCTGAGTGTCCCCCTGTGCACATCCAAGGCCCCTTGGGGCATGGGATGGACCCAGCATTGGGCAGAAAAGGGTCAGGCTGGCGGTCAGAGACTGGGAATCGGCTCTCCCCGCACTGTCGCTTTCTTCGCAGGACTCCCCTGAGTCTGGGAATTCTAAAGTTGAGCCTGGACGTGTGTGGAACGTGGCAGTGACTTTGCGTGTGTGTGCGCGCGCCTGAGGACGTGTGTGGTTGTGTGTATGTTGTGGGGGTGTGCGTGGTCCATGACTCCGTGTGTGTGTGCGTGGGGATGTAGGCGGAGCAGAGTCAGTGTGTGTGCACGTGTGTTTGTGTGTACGTGCATGCATTAGTTTTAAGAATACTAGAAGCTGTCCTTCAGAAGTCTGCAGTAGTAAAAATTGTATGGTGTCCCTCACTGTATAATTCAAACTGAAAATAATCTTCAATCACCAGAAATGTAGTCCCCCCCAGATTCTGATCCCCCCTCCCATACTGATTATGCCCTCATTGTACTGATGAGGAAACTAGCTTAGAGATGTTAAGTGGCTCAGCCCAGGGCATGGAGCTCGCGAGCCCAGGGCCAGGACGCAGTCCAAGCGGCGCGGCTCCAGAGGCCTGGAGCCCTGCTCACGACCGCGCGTGGCCTCTTGGCCGGGGGGGTGCGGGGGGTGGGGGTGGGGTGGGGTGGGGGGAAGAGATCCTGACGGGCCGGGGCCAGCGTGCAGGCTGCCCAAGCCGCGGACTCTGCAAGTCGGGTGGAGAGTACCTGACGGCAGACGAGGGTAAAGGACTGCTCAGAAATCAGATAGGTTCCTAGATCTTCGATGAGTAAGGAGGCTCAGTGCTCATCCTCGATCCCTTTGCTGGTGGCTAAAAGGGAGCAAGGCCCACGAGCGCGCTTCTGGGAGCGGCCTGCCAAAACCTGGAGCAGGGCTGCTCAGGACTGGCTCTGCAGCAGGAGCAGAGGGGGGGCAATGTCGCCACCTGGTGGACATCCTTGGTAGTGGCAGTAGGAGGCCTAGCAGCCTGGGTATGGAGGCGGCAGGACGAGGTCCTAGTGGATGATCGTTTTCACATGGCTTAAAAAGCATTGCTTCATAGATTTTATCCACATTGGGGTCTATCCTACGATGGTAAATACGGTCTCCGTTACTCCATCTTAGCTGCATTGATTAATTTTTTTGAGGTTAGTTTTCTCTTCAATGATTTGGAAGCTATATTGTCTTCCAATTAAAATTCCCTCTAAGTTTTAATAAGTCATCTCTAAGTTCATAACTACATATATAATTGGACCAGTATTGCTATAACAGTCTCAAAAACGGGATAATCTATCAGATCTTGTTTCTCAATCATGATACATTTAGCATATTTTACCTCTCTGCTGTTCCCCATTGTGTGCGTGTGTGCGCGTGCGCGGGCTACAGTTACTGCTTTTTAGACAGTTGCTTTCAGTTTGTTGCATTCGCAATGAAAATATAGGTATAAACATCTTGGATTTAATTGCTCGCTACCGCTATTTAATCCCATGTCTTTCCCATTTTTGAGTTATTTACTTCTTTCCCAATCAAATGGACTCATGATTGGCTAATTTTTTTCCAGCGGTAGACTTGGAACCCATACCAGTCTATACGCAGCTTTATGTTCTCCTCAGCAACACCTCTCAGCCTCAACACCCAACAACACTCTCCGTATCTAGGGCCCCAAGGCTTGTTTTAAAATGCGGCATTGTTTCTCATGTCCCCCCGCCCCCCTCCCGCCCCAAAAAGGAAGCAAGAATCTTCCTTGATTTAACGTGCTGCCTTTTTAGGACTGGCTAGTCTTGTCTGGTGAATGGATATTAAGAGAGATTTCCTTAAACTTCCTCCTGCTTCGTGCCATAACTCGACTTCATTGAGAAGCATGTTTTTCCCGTTTCTAAGACGGGCTTCCGCTTTGAACTGCTAAACCATCACGGCACACTTTTTCTCCATACTTATTCCTGGAAAACTGAGCTCTCTGCCGGAGTAAAGACGGTTCCCGTCAGAGAAGTGTGGCTCCCTGTCCCAAGGTCAAAGTGTAGAAGAAAGGGAAGATTCCTGTTTCCGAGGGTTCCATTTTGTCAGGTTAGAGATCTAGTCATCCGTGTGGCTGCGGTGGAATCTGCAGTATCTTGCCTCACAGTTTCCTTTTTCTGGCTTAGCAGGGGAGCCGCATTAGCTGAGGTCGCGGCGCTATGGCCCTTGTCAGGATCCCGGTGCTGAGGCAGCCCCTTCCCCCCACCCCCTCTCCTTGTCATTTTGATCGTGCAAACTGGGTGCCAGCTGTGTGAACCCTGCTCCTGGCCGCCAGGATTGCCCCCCCCCTCCCCACGCGACGTGTCCCCAGTTCCTCGGCGTCCCTCACTGCAACCAGCTAGCTCCAGGAAGGGTGCGAGCTGGCTTCCGCTGTCGTCCTTCCTCCTTCCTGTCCAGGCGGGCCCTCCTTTTGCGCTAGTCGGCCCGAAACCTTCTCTCCCGCGCTGCATAGGCTGAAGGAATGCCTCAGCGTTTGCAGCCGCTAGAGGGCGCTCTTCTCCTCTCTTTGGGCCCCTTCAGCGCTTCCAGTGGAAATTTCCGAGGTGGGAAGGGCTTGGGGGTTCTCTGTATCTAGGGGCTCCCGATCCAGCCGATTCAACTAACTGTGGGTTGAAAATATTCGGGAAAAAACGGAAAGTTTCGAAAAGCGACAATTGAACTTGCCACACACCGGCAACCGCTTACATAGCATTCACGTTGCCTTGCATGCCGCGCGTCACCTAGAGATGATTTAAAGTACACAGGAGGACACAGCGAAAGAGAATGTGACAATGACTGTATGGGTATGTTTATGCATAAGTGGAAAATTGTGCTCTAGACTGGAATTCGACACAACATTGTAAAAACGACAACAACGTGGAAGAAAAGTATGTTTGTATGTAAAAAATAAAGTCCTATGTCATTTTGTATAAGAGGCATCAGCATCCATGGATTTTGGCATCTGTGGGGAGTCCTGGAACCAGTGCCCCATGCTTACCAAGGCATGACTGGAAGCCCAGGCTCCTTATCCCAGCCTGTCATGTCCCCACGTGGTGTGAATCCTGCCTGTCCCACACTCCCCTGGTCACTCTCCTCCAGCCCTGCCAGACTGCCCTCTTCTTCTGGAACAGGCCAAGCTGAATGCACGTCATGTCTGACCTCTAGGAATATCCGTTACTTTGTGAGCATGGCTCTGCTTCAGGAAGACGGGCTGCATTGTCACTAGAGAAGACGGGATGGAGGTTCCTTAAAAACCTACAAATGGACTTACCTGATGATCCAGCCTTCCCACGCCTGGGGATATGTCAAGAGAAAACTCTAACTCAAAAAGTCCCATGCACCTCAATGCTCACAGCAGCCCTGTTTGTATTAGCCAGGACGTGGAACTAACCCCAACATCTAACGACTGGTGACTGGATAAAGAAGTCGTTGTCTTTTTATGCCGCGGAATACTGCACAGCCGCGAAAAAGGATGGAACCATGCCATTTGCGGCAACATGGTTGGACACAGAGATAGTCATTCTGAGTGAAGTAAGCCAGAAGAGAGAAAAATGCCGCATGACACAACTTCCATGTGAAATCTAAGAAAAAAAGACAGAAATGATCTTAACTGCAAAAGACAAATAGAGCCACAGACATAGAGAAACAAACTTATGGTTACCAGGGAGGGACGGCGGTGGGAAGGGGTAAATATGGGCATCGGAAAATTGCCCGTCTTGGGGAGTGGTGGACATGTTAGCTCTCTTGATTGTGGCGATGGCTTTCTGGGTGTAGACATGTATGAAAATTGATCAAATACTACACGTGAGATGTGTCTAATTGACGGAACAGAACTCGTAGCCCTGTAAAGGTGTTTTAAAACAAAGAGATGGGCTGCATTGTGTCCTATGTTTCTATGTGTCTTCAGGGAGGTCTCAGGGGGGCGGTGCTGGCCTTCCTGCCAACACGATGACATGAAGCCCGAACAATCCCCCAATCGATGGGAAGAAGAGACGAGCCATGGTCACATCTGGACCCCAAGCTTACACGTGGTGCATGGGTGCCATTTATCGCCAATCCAGCGAGGTTCCGGCCAGAGCTAGAGGCCGGGGCAGCGAACCGGGAGCGGCACTAAGGAGCATCGTGGCGCAGAGGCTGGACTGGGGGCCCGCAGGCTCCTCCCAGGAGGAGCCTCAGGGTTTGGGAGGTGGCTAACGTGCCTGCTTCGTGTCACCAGCAAGTGATGCCACCCGTGGAAAATCAGCTGGAATCCTGAGCCGGGTCAGCCGTGGGTGATGCGGTAGAGGCTGCTTGCTAGCAGAGGGGACGCCAGACGGACGGTGAAGCAAGCAACAGGCTGCTGAGCTTCCGGCCTGTGTTTACCGTGCTTTCCGTGTCTCCCTGCATCTCAGGGTCACCCGGAGGAATTCGTGTGGAGTTTAGAGGCCGACGGCCTCTCGGTTCCTCATCAGCCTGGCAAGCCCCCCAGCCCTCTGCGGCCAGACCTCTGCGAGCGTCTTTCCCTTGTTCTAGCAAAACCCTCCCCACCCTCGCCTGCGGCGGGCTTTTGTTTTTTTAATTGATGGCAGTGAGGATACCTTACAGCCTCCTCCGGCCCTTCCTTAGGGCTTCTGCCCTTAGAGCACGGCAAGGGGCGGCCCCCCAACCCCCACCCCCGACACCCCCGCGCTGTCCTGGGTCCTGAACTACAGAGGGTCCCTCTGGCCCTGACACTCCCTCTGGCCACGCCCTCTACGGGGTGGAGTCAGCAGGGCCAAGGGGACACGCCCATTGGCTCCACCCCGTGCTCTGGAATCCCAGGACCCCGAATGCCCTGCCCCAGCAGCCCCTGTCCCGCTTGTAGTTTCTGCACCGGCTCTCCCCGGAGTTCAGCATCCCAGGACTCACAGAGAGGCCAACGGGCAGCTGTTGGCATGGAGGTTACGGACAGAGCCCGGATGTGAGGTCTGAGTGTCCCCCTGTGCACATCCAAGGCCCCTTGGGGCATGGGATGGACCCAGCATTGGGCAGAAAAGGGTCAGGCTGGCGGTCAGAGACTGGGAATCGGCTCTCCCCGCACTGTCGCTTTCTTCGCAGGACTCCCCTGAGTCTGGGAATTCTAAAGTTGAGCCTGGACGTGTGTGGAACGTGGCAGTGACTTTGCGTGTGTGTGCGCGCGCCTGAGGACGTGTGTGGTTGTGTGTATGTTGTGGGGGTGTGCGTGGTCCATGACTCCGTGTGTGTGTGCGTGGGGATGTAGGCGGAGCAGAGTCAGTGTGTGTGCACGTGTGTTTGTGTGTACGTGCATGCATTAGTTTTAAGAATACTAGAAGCTGTCCTTCAGAAGTCTGCAGTAGTAAAAATTGTATGGTGTCCCTCACTGTATAATTCAAACTGAAAATAATCTTCAATCACCAGAAATGTAGTCCCCCCCAGATTCTGATCCCCCCTCCCATACTGATTATGCCCTCATTGTACTGATGAGGAAACTAGCTTAGAGATGTTAAGTGGCTCAGCCCAGGGCATGGAGCTCGCGAGCCCAGGGCCAGGACGCAGTCCAAGCGGCGCGGCTCCAGAGGCCTGGAGCCCTGCTCACGACCGCGCGTGGCCTCTTGGCCGGGGGGGTGCGGGGGGTGGGGGTGGGGTGGGGGTGGGGGGAAGAGATCCTGACGGGCCGGGGCCAGCGTGCAGGCTGCCCAAGCCGCGGACTCTGCAAGTCGGGTGGAGAGTACCTGACGGCAGACGAGGGTAAAGGACTGCTCAGAAATCAGATAGGTTCCTAGATCTTCGATGAGTAAGGAGGCTCAGTGCTCATCCTCGATCCCTTTGCTGGTGGCTAAAAGGGAGCAAGGCCCACGAGCGCGCTTCTGGGAGCGGCCTGCCAAAACCTGGAGCAGGGCTGCTCAGGACTGGCTCTGCAGCAGGAGCAGAGGGGGGCAATGTCGCCACCTGGTGGACATCCTTGGTAGTGGCAGTAGGAGGCCTAGCAGCCTGGGTATGGAGGCGGCAGGACGAGGTCCTAGTGGATGATCGTTTTCACATGGCTTAAAAAGCATTGCTTCATAGATTTTATCCACATTGGGGTCTATCCTACGATGGTAAATACGGTCTCCGTTACTCCATCTTAGCTGCATTGATTAATTTTTTTGAGGTTAGTTTTCTCTTCAATGATTTGGAAGCTATATTGTCTTCCAATTAAAATTCCCTCTAAGTTTTAATAAGTCATCTCTAAGTTCATAACTATATATATAATTGGACCAGTATTGCTATAACAGTCTCAAAAACGGGATAATCTATTAGATCTTGTTTCTCAATCATGATACATTTAGCATATTTTACCTCTCTGCTGTTCCCCATTGTGTGCGTGTGTGCGCGTGCGCGGGCTACAGTTCCTGCTTTTTAGACAGTTGCTTTCAGTTTGTTGCATTCGCAATGAAAATATAGGTCTAAACATCTTGGATTTAATTGCTCGCTACCGCTATTTAATCCCATGTCTTTCCCATTTTTGAGTTATTTACTTCTTTCCCAATCAAATGGACTCATGATTGGCTAATTTTTTTCCAGCGGTAGACTTGGAACCCATACCAGTCTATACGCAGCTTTATGTTCTCCTCAGCAACACCTCTCAGCCTCAACACCCAACAACACTCTCCGTATCTAGGGCCCCAAGGCTTGTTTTAAAATGCGGCATTGTTTCTCATGTCCCCCCGCCCCCCTCCCGCCCCAAAAAGGAAGCAAGAATCTTCCTTGATTTAACGTGCTGCCTTTTTAGGACTGGCTAGTCTTGTCTGGTGAATGGATATTAAGAGAGATTTCCTTAAACTTCCTCCTGCTTCGTGCCATAACTCGACTTCATTGAGAAGCATGTTTTTCCCGTTTCTAAGACGGGCTTCCGCTTTGAACTGCTAAACCATCACGGCACACTTTTTCTCCATACTTATTCCTGGAAACCTGAGCTCTCTGCCGGAGTAAAGACGGTTCCCGTCAGAGAAGTGTGGCTCCCTGTCCCAAGGTCAAAGTGTAGAAGAAAGGGAAGATTCCTGTTTCCGAGGGTTCCATTTTGTCAGGTTAGAGATCTAGTCATCCGTGTGGCTGCGGTGGAATCTGCAGTATCTTGCCTCACAGTTTCCTTTTTCTGGCTTAGCAGGGGAGCCGCATTAGCTGAGGTCGCGGCGCTATGGCCCTTGTCAGGATCCCGGTGCTGAGGCAGCCCCTTCCCCCCACCCCCTCTCCTTGTCATTTTGATCGTGCAAACTGGGTGCCAGCTGTGTGAACCCTGCTCCTGGCCGCCAGGATTGCCCCCCCCCTCCCCACGCGACGTGTCCCCAGTTCCTCGGCGTCCCTCACTGCAACCAGCTAGCTCCAGGAAGGGTGCGAGCTGGCTTCCGCTGTCGTCCTTCCTCCTTCCTGTCCAGGCGGGCCCTCCTTTTGCGCCAGTCGGCCCGAAACCTTCTCTCCCGCGCTGCATAGGCTGAAGGAATGCCTCAGCGTTTGCAGCCGCTAGAGGGCGCTCTTCTCCTCTCTTTGGGCCCCTTCAGCGCTTCCAGTGGAAATTTCCGAGGTGGGAAGGGCTTGGGGGTTCTCTGTATCTAGGGGCTCCCGATCCAGCCGATTCAACTAACTGTGGGTTGAAAATATTCGGGAAAAAACGGAAAGTTTCGAAAAGCGACAATTGAACTTGCCACACACCGGCAACCGCTTACATAGCATTCACGTTGCCTTGCATGCCGCGCGTCACCTAGAGATGATTTAAAGTACACAGGAGGACACAGCGAAAGAGAATGTGACAATGACTGTATGGGTATGTTTATGCATAAGTGGAAAATTGTGCTCTAGACTGGAATTCGACACAACATTGTAAAAACGACAACAACGTGGAAGAAAAGTATGTTTGTATGTAAAAAATAAAGTCCTATGTCATTTTGTATAAGAGGCATCAGCATCCATGGATTTTGGCATCTGTGGGGAGTCCTGGAACCAGTGCCCCATGCTTACCAAGGCATGACTGGAAGCCCAGGCTCCTTATCCCAGCCTGTCATGTCCCCACGTGGTGTGAATCCTGCCTGTCCCACACTCCCCTGGTCACTCTCCTCCAGCCCTGCCAGACTGCCCTCTTCTTCTGGAACAGGCCAAGCTGAATGCACGTCATGTCTGACCTCTAGGAATATCCGTTACTTTGTGAGCATGGCTCTGCTTCAGGAAGACGGGCTGCATTGTCACTAGAGAAGACGGGATGGAGGTTCCTTAAAAACCTACAAATGGACTTACCTGATGATCCAGCCTTCCCACGCCTGGGGATATGTCAAGAGAAAACTCTAACTCAAAAAGTCCCATGCACCTCAATGCTCACAGCAGCCCTGTTTGTATTAGCCAGGACGTGGAACTAACCCCAACATCTAACGACTGGTGACTGGATAAAGAAGTCGTTGTCTTTTTATGCCGCGGAATACTGCACAGCCGCGAAAAAGGATGGAACCATGCCATTTGCGGCAACATGGTTGGACACAGAGATAGTCATTCTGAGTGAAGTAAGCCAGAAGAGAGAAAAATGCCGCATGACACAACTTCCATGTGAAATCTAAGAAAAAAAGACAGAAATGATCTTAACTGCAAAAGACAAATAGAGCCACAGACATAGAGAAACAAACTTATGGTTACCAGGGAGGGACGGCGGTGGGAAGGGGTAAATATGGGCATCGGAAAATTGCCCGTCTTGGGGAGTGGTGGACATGTTAGCTCTCTTGATTGTGGCGATGGCTTTCTGGGTGTAGACATGTATGAAAATTGATCAAATACTACACGTGAGATGTGTCTAATTGACGGAACAGAACTCGTAGCCCTGTAAAGGTGTTTTAAAACAAAGAGATGGGCTGCATTGTGTCCTATGTTTCTATGTGTCTTCAGGGAGGTCTCAGGGGGGCGGTGCTGGCCTTCCTGCCAACACGATGACATGAAGCCCGAACAATCCCCCAATCGATGGGAAGAAGAGACGAGCCATGGTCACATCTGGACCCCAAGCTTACACGTGGTGCATGGGTGCCATTTATCGCCAATCCAGCGAGGTTCCGGCCAGAGCTAGAGGCCGGGGCAGCGAACCGGGAGCGGCACTAAGGAGCATCGTGGCGCAGAGGCTGGACTGGGGGCCCGCAGGCTCCTCCCAGGAGGAGCCTCAGGGTTTGGGAGGTGGCTAACGTGCCTGCTTCGTGTCACCAGCAAGTGATGCCACCCGTGGAAAATCAGCTGGAATCCTGAGCCGGGTCAGCCGTGGGTGATGCGGTAGAGGCTGCTTGCTAGCAGAGGGGACGCCAGACGGACGGTGAAGCAAGCAACAGGCTGCTGAGCTTCCGGCCTGTGTTTACCGTGCTTTCCGTGTCTCCCTGCATCTCAGGGTCACCCGGAGGAATTCGTGTGGAGTTTAGAGGCCGACGGCCTCTCGGTTCCTCATCAGCCTGGCAAGCCCCCCAGCCCTCTGCGGCCAGACCTCTGCGAGCGTCTTTCCCTTGTTCTAGCAAAACCCTCCCCACCCTCGCCTGCGGCGGGCTTTTGTTTTTTTAATTGATGGCAGTGAGGATACCTTACAGCCTCCTCCGGCCCTTCCTTAGGGCTTCTGCCCTTAGAGCACGGCAAGGGGCGGCCCCCCAACCCCCACCCCCGACACCCCCGCGCTGTCCTGGGTCCTGAACTACAGAGGGTCCCTCTGGCCCTGACACTCCCTCTGGCCACGCCCTCTACGGGGTGGAGTCAGCAGGGCCAAGGGGACACGCCCATTGGCTCCACCCCGTGCTCTGGAATCCCAGGACCCCGAATGCCCTGCCCCAGCAGCCCCTGTCCCGCTTGTAGTTTCTGCACCGGCTCTCCCCGGAGTTCAGCATCCCAGGACTCACAGAGAGGCCAACGGGCAGCTGTTGGCATGGAGGTTACGGACAGAGCCCGGATGTGAGGTCTGAGTGTCCCCCTGTGCACATCCAAGGCCCCTTGGGGCATGGGATGGACCCAGCATTGGGCAGAAAAGGGTCAGGCTGGCGGTCAGAGACTGGGAATCGGCTCTCCCCGCACTGTCGCTTTCTTCGCAGGACTCCCCTGAGTCTGGGAATTCTAAAGTTGAGCCTGGACGTGTGTGGCACGTGGCAGTGACTTTGCGTGTGTGTGCGCGCGCCTGAGGACGTGTGTGGTTGTGTGTATGTTGTGGGGGTGTGCGTGGTCCATGACTCCGTGTGTGTGTGCGTGGGGATGTAGGCGGAGCAGAGTCAGTGTGTGTGCACGTGTGTTTGTGTGTACGTGCATGCATTAGTTTTAAGAATACTAGAAGCTGTCCTTCAGAAGTCTGCAGTAGTAAAAATTGTATGGTGTCCCTCACTGTATAATTCAAACTGAAAATAATCTTCAATCACCAGAAATGTAGTCCCCCCCAGATTCTGATCCCCCCTCCCATACTGATTATGCCCTCATTGTACTGATGAGGAAACTAGCTTAGAGATGTTAAGTGGCTCAGCCCAGGGCATGGAGCTCGCGAGCCCAGGGCCAGGACGCAGTCCAAGCGGCGCGGCTCCAGAGGCCTGGAGCCCTGCTCACGACCGCGCGTGGCCTCTTGGCCGGGGGGGTGCGGGGGGTGGGGGTGGGGTGGGGGTGGGGGGAAGAGATCCTGACGGGCCGGGGCCAGCGTGCAGGCTGCCCAAGCCGCGGACTCTGCAAGTCGGGTGGAGAGTACCTGACGGCAGACGAGGGTAAAGGACTGCTCAGAAATCAGATAGGTTCCTAGATCTTCGATGAGTAAGGAGGCTCAGTGCTCATCCTCGATCCCTTTGCTGGTGGCTAAAAGGGAGCAAGGCCCACGAGCGCGCTTCTGGGAGCGGCCTGCCAAAACCTGGAGCAGGGCTGCTCAGGACTGGCTCTGCAGCAGGAGCAGAGGGGGGCAATGTCGCCACCTGGTGGACATCCTTGGTAGTGGCAGTAGGAGGCCTAGCAGCCTGGGTATGGAGGCGGCAGGACGAGGTCCTAGTGGATGATCGTTTTCACATGGCTTAAAAAGCATTGCTTCATAGATTTTATCCACATTGGGGTCTATCCTACGATGGTAAATACGGTCTCCGTTACTCCATCTTAGCTGCATTGATTAATTTTTTTGAGGTTAGTTTTCTCTTCAATGATTTGGAAGCTATATTGTCTTCCAATTAAAATTCCCTCTAAGTTTTAATAAGTCATCTCTAAGTTCATAACTATATATATAATTGGACCAGTATTGCTATAACAGTCTCAAAAACGGGATAATCTATCAGATCTTGTTTCTCAATCATGATACATTTAGCATATTTTACCTCTCTGCTGTTCCCCATTGTGTGCGTGTGTGCGCGTGCGCGGGCTACAGTTCCTGCTTTTTAGACAGTTGCTTTCAGTTTGTTGCATTCGCAATGAAAATATAGGTCTAAACATCTTGGATTTAATTGCTCGCTACCGCTATTTAATCCCATGTCTTTCCCATTTTTGAGTTATTTACTTCTTTCCCAATCAAATGGACTCATGATTGGCTAATTTTTTTCCAGCGGTAGACTTGGAACCCATACCAGTCTATACGCAGCTTTATGTTCTCCTCAGCAACACCTCTCAGCCTCAACACCCAACAACACTCTCCGTATCTAGGGCCCCAAGGCTTGTTTTAAAATGCGGCATTGTTTCTCATGTCCCCCCGCCCCCCTCCCGCCCCAAAAAGGAAGCAAGAATCTTCCTTGATTTAACGTGCTGCCTTTTTAGGACTGGCTAGTCTTGTCTGGTGAATGGATATTAAGAGAGATTTCCTTAAACTTCCTCCTGCTTCGTGCCATAACTCGACTTCATTGAGAAGCATGTTTTTCCCGTTTCTAAGACGGGCTTCCGCTTTGAACTGCTAAACCATCACGGCACACTTTTTCTCCATACTTATTCCTGGAAACCTGAGCTCTCTGCCGGAGTAAAGACGGTTCCCGTCAGAGAAGTGTGGCTCCCTGTCCCAAGGTCAAAGTGTAGAAGAAAGGGAAGATTCCTGTTTCCGAGGGTTCCATTTTGTCAGGTTAGAGATCTAGTCATCCGTGTGGCTGCGGTGGAATCTGCAGTATCTTGCCTCACAGTTTCCTTTTTCTGGCTTAGCAGGGGAGCCGCATTAGCTGAGGTCGCGGCGCTATGGCCCTTGTCAGGATCCCGGTGCTGAGGCAGCCCCTTCCCCCCACCCCCTCTCCTTGTCATTTTGATCGTGCAAACTGGGTGCCAGCTGTGTGAACCCTGCTCCTGGCCGCCAGGATTGCCCCCCCCCTCCCCACGCGACGTGTCCCCAGTTCCTCGGCGTCCCTCACTGCAACCAGCTAGCTCCAGGAAGGGTGCGAGCTGGCTTCCGCTGTCGTCCTTCCTCCTTCCTGTCCAGGCGGGCCCTCCTTTTGCGCCAGTCGGCCCGAAACCTTCTCTCCCGCGCTGCATAGGCTGAAGGAATGCCTCAGCGTTTGCAGCCGCTAGAGGGCGCTCTTCTCCTCTCTTTGGGCCCCTTCAGCGCTTCCAGTGGAAATTTCCGAGGTGGGAAGGGCTTGGGGGTTCTCTGTATCTAGGGGCTCCCGATCCAGCCGATTCAACTAACTGTGGGTTGAAAATATTCGGGAAAAAACGGAAAGTTTCGAAAAGCGACAATTGAACTTGCCACACACCGGCAACCGCTTACATAGCATTCACGTTGCCTTGCATGCCGCGCGTCACCTAGAGATGATTTAAAGTACACAGGAGGACACAGCGAAAGAGAATGTGACAATGACTGTATGGGTATGTTTATGCATAAGTGGAAAATTGTGCTCTAGACTGGAATTCGACACAACATTGTAAAAACGACAACAACGTGGAAGAAAAGTATGTTTGTATGTAAAAAATAAAGTCCTATGTCATTTTGTATAAGAGGCATCAGCATCCATGGATTTTGGCATCTGTGGGGAGTCCTGGAACCAGTGCCCCATGCTTACCAAGGCATGACTGGAAGCCCAGGCTCCTTATCCCAGCCTGTCATGTCCCCACGTGGTGTGAATCCTGCCTGTCCCACACTCCCCTGGTCACTCTCCTCCAGCCCTGCCAGACTGCCCTCTTCTTCTGGAACAGGCCAAGCTGAATGCACGTCATGTCTGACCTCTAGGAATATCCGTTACTTTGTGAGCATGGCTCTGCTTCAGGAAGACGGGCTGCATTGTCACTAGAGAAGACGGGATGGAGGTTCCTTAAAAACCTACAAATGGACTTACCTGATGATCCAGCCTTCCCACGCCTGGGGATATGTCAAGAGAAAACTCTAACTCAAAAAGTCCCATGCACCTCAATGCTCACAGCAGCCCTGTTTGTATTAGCCAGGACGTGGAACTAACCCCAACATCTAACGACTGGTGACTGGATAAAGAAGTCGTTGTCTTTTTATGCCGCGGAATACTACACAGCCGCGAAAAAGGATGGAACCATGCCATTTGCGGCAACATGGTTGGACACAGAGATAGTCATTCTGAGTGAAGTAAGCCAGAAGAGAGAAAAATGCCGCATGACACAACTTCCATGTGAAATCTAAGAAAAAAAGACAGAAATGATCTTAACTGCAAAAGACAAATAGAGCCACAGACATAGAGAAACAAACTTATGGTTACCAGGGAGGGACGGCGGTGGGAAGGGGTAAATATGGGAATCGGAAAATTGCCCGTCTTGGGGAGTGGTGGACATGTTAGCTCTCTTGATTGTGGCGATGGCTTTCTGGGTGTAGACATGTATGAAAATTGATCAAATACTACACGTGAGATGTGTCTAATTGACGGAACAGAACTCGTAGCCCTGTAAAGGTGTTTTAAAACAAAGAGATGGGCTGCATTGTGTCCTATGTTTCTATGTGTCTTCAGGGAGGTCTCAGGGGGGCGGTGCTGGCCTTCCTGCC
The DNA here is from genome assembly GCF_048564905.1 of Vicugna pacos. NCBI lineage: Eukaryota > Metazoa > Chordata > Mammalia > Artiodactyla > Camelidae > Vicugna > Vicugna pacos. Next base: position 1,979,610 of record NW_027328758.1, on the reverse strand, counting down.
AACACGATGACATGAAGCCCGAACAATCCCCCAATCGATGGGAAGAAGAGACGAGCCATGGTCACATCTGGACCCCAAGCTTACACGTGGTGCATGGGTGCCATTTATCGCCAATCCAGCGAGGTTCCGGCCAGAGCTAGAGGCCGGGGCAGCGAACCGGGAGCGGCACTAAGGAGCATCGTGGCGCAGAGGCTGGACTGGGGGCCCGCAGGCTCCTCCCAGGAGGAGCCTCAGGGTTTGGGAGGTGGCTAACGTGCCTGCTTCGTGTCACCAGCAAGTGATGCCACCCGTGGAAAATCAGCTGGAATCCTGAGCCGGGTCAGCCGTGGGTGATGCGGTAGAGGCTGCTTGCTAGCAGAGGGGACGCCAGACGGACGGTGAAGCAAGCAACAGGCTGCTGAGCTTCCGGCCTGTGTTTACCGTGCTTTCCGTGTCTCCCTGCATCTCAGGGTCACCCGGAGGAATTCGTGTGGAGTTTAGAGGCCGACGGCCTCTCGGTTCCTCATCAGCCTGGCAAGCCCCCCAGCCCTCTGCGGCCAGACCTCTGCGAGCGTCTTTCCCTTGTTCTAGCAAAACCCTCCCCACCCTCGCCTGCGGCGGGCTTTTGTTTTTTTAATTGATGGCAGTGAGGATACCTTACAGCCTCCTCCGGCCCTTCCTTAGGGCTTCTGCCCTTAGAGCACGGCAAGGGGCGGCCCCCCAACCCCCACCCCCGACACCCCCGCGCTGTCCTGGGTCCTGAACTACAGAGGGTCCCTCTGGCCCTGACACTCCCTCTGGCCACGCCCTCTACGGGGTGGAGTCAGCAGGGCCAAGGGGACACGCCCATTGGCTCCACCCCGTGCTCTGGAATCCCAGGACCCCGAATGCCCTGCCCCAGCAGCCCCTGTCCCGCTTGTAGTTTCTGCACCGGCTCTCCCCGGAGTTCAGCATCCCAGGACTCACAGAGAGGCCAACGGGCAGCTGTTGGCATGGAGGTTACGGACAGAGCCCGGATGTGAGGTCTGAGTGTCCCCCTGTGCACATCCAAGGCCCCTTGGGGCATGGGATGGACCCAGCATTGGGCAGAAAAGGGTCAGGCTGGCGGTCAGAGACTGGGAATCGGCTCTCCCCGCACTGTCGCTTTCTTCGCAGGACTCCCCTGAGTCTGGGAATTCTAAAGTTGAGCCTGGACGTGTGTGGAACGTGGCAGTGACTTTGCGTGTGTGTGCGCGCGCCTGAGGACGTGTGTGGTTGTGTGTATGTTGTGGGGGTGTGCGTGGTCCATGACTCCGTGTGTGTGTGCGTGGGGATGTAGGCGGAGCAGAGTCAGTGTGTGTGCACGTGTGTTTGTGTGTACGTGCATGCATTAGTTTTAAGAATACTAGAAGCTGTCCTTCAGAAGTCTGCAGTAGTAAAAATTGTATGGTGTCCCTCACTGTATAATTCAAACTGAAAATAATCTTCAATCACCAGAAATGTAGTCCCCCCCAGATTCTGATCCCCCCTCCCATACTGATTATGCCCTCATTGTACTGATGAGGAAACTAGCTTAGAGATGTTAAGTGGCTCAGCCCAGGGCATGGAGCTCGCGAGCCCAGGGCCAGGACGCAGTCCAAGCGGCGCGGCTCCAGAGGCCTGGAGCCCTGCTCACGACCGCGCGTGGCCTCTTGGCCGGGGGGGTGCGGGGGGTGGGGGTGGGGTGGGGGTGGGGGGAAGAGATCCTGACGGGCCGGGGCCAGCGTGCAGGCTGCCCAAGCCGCGGACTCTGCAAGTCGGGTGGAGAGTACCTGACGGCAGACGAGGGTAAAGGACTGCTCAGAAATCAGATAGGTTCCTAGATCTTCGATGAGTAAGGAGGCTCAGTGCTCATCCTCGATCCCTTTGCTGGTGGCTAAAAGGGAGCAAGGCCCACGAGCGCGCTTCTGGGAGCGGCCTGCCAAAACCTGGAGCAGGGCTGCTCAGGACTGGCTCTGCAGCAGGAGCAGAGGGGGGCAATGTCGCCACCTGGTGGACATCCTTGGTAGTGGCAGTAGGAGGCCTAGCAGCCTGGGTATGGAGGCGGCAGGACGAGGTCCTAGTGGATGATCGTTTTCACATGGCTTAAAAAGCATTGCTTCATAGATTTTATCCACATTGGGGTCTATCCTACGATGGTAAATACGGTCTCCGTTACTCCATCTTAGCTGCATTGATTAATTTTTTTGAGGTTAGTTTTCTCTTCAATGATTTGGAAGCTATATTGTCTTCCAATTAAAATTCCCTCTAAGTTTTAATAAGTCATCTCTAAGTTCATAACTATATATATAATTGGACCAGTATTGCTATAACAGTCTCAAAAACGGGATAATCTATCAGATCTTGTTTCTCAATCATGATACATTTAGCATATTTTACCTCTCTGCTGTTCCCCATTGTGTGCGTGTGTGCGCGTGCGCGGGCTACAGTTCCTGCTTTTTAGACAGTTGCTTTCAGTTTGTTGCATTCGCAATGAAAATATAGGTCTAAACATCTTGGATTTAATTGCTCGCTACCGCTATTTAATCCCATGTCTTTCCCATTTTTGAGTTATTTACTTCTTTCCCAATCAAATGGACTCATGATTGGCTAATTTTTTTCCAGCGGTAGACTTGGAACCCATACCAGTCTATACGCAGCTTTATGTTCTCCTCAGCAACACCTCTCAGCCTCAACACCCAACAACACTCTCCGTATCTAGGGCCCCAAGGCTTGTTTTAAAATGCGGCATTGTTTCTCATGTCCCCCCGCCCCCCTCCCGCCCCAAAAAGGAAGCAAGAATCTTCCTTGATTTAACGTGCTGCCTTTTTAGGACTGGCTAGTCTTGTCTGGTGAATGGATATTAAGAGAGATTTCCTTAAACTTCCTCCTGCTTCGTGCCATAACTCGACTTCATTGAGAAGCATGTTTTTCCCGTTTCTAAGACGGGCTTCCGCTTTGAACTGCTAAACCATCACGGCACACTTTTTCTCCATACTTATTCCTGGAAAACTGAGCTCTCTGCCGGAGTAAAGACGGTTCCCGTCAGAGAAGTGTGGCTCCCTGTCCCAAGGTCAAAGTGTAGAAGAAAGGGAAGATTCCTGTTTCCGAGGGTTCCATTTTGTCAGGTTAGAGATCTAGTCATCCGTGTGGCTGCGGTGGAATCTGCAGTATCTTGCCTCACAGTTTCCTTTTTCTGGCTTAGCAGGGGAGCCGCATTAGCTGAGGTCGCGGCGCTATGGCCCTTGTCAGGATCCCGGTGCTGAGGCAGCCCCTTCCCCCCACCCCCTCTCCTTGTCATTTTGATCGTGCAAACTGGGTGCCAGCTGTGTGAACCCTGCTCCTGGCCGCCAGGATTGCCCCCCCCCTCCCCACGCGACGTGTCCCCAGTTCCTCGGCGTCCCTCACTGCAACCAGCTAGCTCCAGGAAGGGTGCGAGCTGGCTTCCGCTGTCGTCCTTCCTCCTTCCTGTCCAGGCGGGCCCTCCTTTTGCGCTAGTCGGCCCGAAACCTTCTCTCCCGCGCTGCATAGGCTGAAGGAATGCCTCAGCGTTTGCAGCCGCTAGAGGGCGCTCTTCTCCTCTCTTTGGGCCCCTTCAGCGCTTCCAGTGGAAATTTCCGAGGTGGGAAGGGCTTGGGGGTTCTCTGTATCTAGGGGCTCCCGATCCAGCCGATTCAACTAACTGTGGGTTGAAAATATTCGGGAAAAAACGGAAAGTTTCGAAAAGCGACAATTGAACTTGCCACACACCGGCAACCGCTTACATAGCATTCACGTTGCCTTGCATGCCGCGCGTCACCTAGAGATGATTTAAAGTACACAGGAGGACACAGCGAAAGAGAATGTGACAATGACTGTATGGGTATGTTTATGCATAAGTGGAAAATTGTGCTCTAGACTGGAATTCGACACAACATTGTAAAAACGACAACAACGTGGAAGAAAAGTATGTTTGTATGTAAAAAATAAAGTCCTATGTCATTTTGTATAAGAGGCATCAGCATCCATGGATTTTGGCATCTGTGGGGAGTCCTGGAACCAGTGCCCCATGCTTACCAAGGCATGACTGGAAGCCCAGGCTCCTTATCCCAGCCTGTCATGTCCCCACGTGGTGTGAATCCTGCCTGTCCCACACTCCCCTGGTCACTCTCCTCCAGCCCTGCCAGACTGCCCTCTTCTTCTGGAACAGGCCAAGCTGAATGCACGTCATGTCTGACCTCTAGGAATATCCGTTACTTTGTGAGCATGGCTCTGCTTCAGGAAGACGGGCTGCATTGTCACTAGAGAAGACGGGATGGAGGTTCCTTAAAAACCTACAAATGGACTTACCTGATGATCCAGCCTTCCCACGCCTGGGGATATGTCAAGAGAAAACTCTAACTCAAAAAGTCCCATGCACCTCAATGCTCACAGCAGCCCTGTTTGTATTAGCCAGGACGTGGAACTAACCCCAACATCTAACGACTGGTGACTGGATAAAGAAGTCGTTGTCTTTTTATGCCGCGGAATACTACACAGCCGCGAAAAAGGATGGAACCATGCCATTTGCGGCAACATGGTTGGACACAGAGATAGTCATTCTGAGTGAAGTAAGCCAGAAGAGAGAAAAATGCCGCATGACACAACTTCCATGTGAAATCTAAGAAAAAAAGACAGAAATGATCTTAACTGCAAAAGACAAATAGAGCCACAGACATAGAGAAACAAACTTATGGTTACCAGGGAGGGACGGCGGTGGGAAGGGGTAAATATGGGAATCGGAAAATTGCCCGTCTTGGGGAGTGGTGGACATGTTAGCTCTCTTGATTGTGGCGATGGCTTTCTGGGTGTAGACATGTATGAAAATTGATCAAATACTACACGTGAGATGTGTCTAATTGACGGAACAGAACTCGTAGCCCTGTAAAGGTGTTTTAAAACAAAGAGATGGGCTGCATTGTGTCCTATGTTTCTATGTGTCTTCAGGGAGGTCTCAGGGGGGCGGTGCTGGCCTTCCTGCCAACACGATGACATGAAGCCCGAACAATCCCCCAATCGATGGGAAGAAGAGACGAGCCATGGTCACATCTGGACCCCAAGCTTACACGTGGTGCATGGGTGCCATTTATCGCCAATCCAGCGAGGTTCCGGCCAGAGCTAGAGGCCGGGGCAGCGAACCGGGAGCGGCACTAAGGAGCATCGTGGCGCAGAGGCTGGACTGGGGGCCCGCAGGCTCCTCCCAGGAGGAGCCTCAGGGTTTGGGAGGTGGCTAACGTGCCTGCTTCGTGTCACCAGCAAGTGATGCCACCCGTGGAAAATCAGCTGGAATCCTGAGCCGGGTCAGCCGTGGGTGATGCGGTAGAGGCTGCTTGCTAGCAGAGGGGACGCCAGACGGACGGTGAAGCAAGCAACAGGCTGCTGAGCTTCCGGCCTGTGTTTACCGTGCTTTCCGTGTCTCCCTGCATCTCAGGGTCACCCGGAGGAATTCGTGTGGAGTTTAGAGGCCGACGGCCTCTCGGTTCCTCATCAGCCTGGCAAGCCCCCCAGCCCTCTGCGGCCAGACCTCTGCGAGCGTCTTTCCCTTGTTCTAGCAAAACCCTCCCCACCCTCGCCTGCGGCGGGCTTTTGTTTTTTTAATTGATGGCAGTGAGGATACCTTACAGCCTCCTCCGGCCCTTCCTTAGGGCTTCTGCCCTTAGAGCACGGCAAGGGGCGGCCCCCCAACCCCCACCCCCGACACCCCCGCGCTGTCCTGGGTCCTGAACTACAGAGGGTCCCTCTGGCCCTGACACTCCCTCTGGCCACGCCCTCTACGGGGTGGAGTCAGCAGGGCCAAGGGGACACGCCCATTGGCTCCACCCCGTGCTCTGGAATCCCAGGACCCCGAATGCCCTGCCCCAGCAGCCCCTGTCCCGCTTGTAGTTTCTGCACCGGCTCTCCCCGGAGTTCAGCATCCCAGGACTCACAGAGAGGCCAACGGGCAGCTGTTGGCATGGAGGTTACGGACAGAGCCCGGATGTGAGGTCTGAGTGTCCCCCTGTGCACATCCAAGGCCCCTTGGGGCATGGGATGGACCCAGCATTGGGAAGAAAAGGGTCAGGCTGGCGGTCAGAGACTGGGAATCGGCTCTCCCCGCACTGTCGCTTTCTTCGCAGGACTCCCCTGAGTCTGGGAATTCTAAAGTTGAGCCTGGACGTGTGTGGAACGTGGCAGTGACTTTGCGTGTGTGTGCGCGCGCCTGAGGACGTGTGTGGTTGTGTGTATGTTGTGGGGGTGTGCGTGGTCCATGACTCCGTGTGTGTGTGCGTGGGGATGTAGGCGGAGCAGAGTCAGTGTGTGTGCACGTGTGTTTGTGTGTACGTGCATGCATTAGTTTTAAGAATACTAGAAGCTGTCCTTCAGAAGTCTGCAGTAGTAAAAATTGTATGGTGTCCCTCACTGTATAATTCAAACTGAAAATAATCTTCAATCACCAGAAATGTAGTCCCCCCCAGATTCTGATCCCCCCTCCCATACCGATTATGCCCTCATTGTACTAATGAGGAAACTAGCTTAGAGATGTTAAGTGGCTCAGCCCAGGGCATGGAGCTCGCGAGCCCAGGGCCAGGACGCAGTCCAAGCGGCGCGGCTCCAGAGGCCTGGAGCCCTGCTCACGACCGCGCGTGGCCTCTTGGCCGGGGGGGTGCGGGGGGTGGGGGTGGGGTGGGGGTGGGGGGAAGAGATCCTGACGGGCCGGGGCCAGCGTGCAGGCTGCCCAAGCCGCGGACTCTGCAAGTCGGGTGGAGAGTACCTGACGGCAGACGAGGGTAAAGGACTGCTCAGAAATCAGATAGGTTCCTAGATCTTCGATGAGTAAGGAGGCTCAGTGCTCATCCTCGATCCCTTTGCTGGTGGCTAAAAGGGAGCAAGGCCCACGAGCGCGCTTCTGGGAGCGGCCTGCCAAAACCTGGAGCAGGGCTGCTCAGGACTGGCTCTGCAGCAGGAGCAGAGGGGGGCAATGTCGCCACCTGGTGGACATCCTTGGTAGTGGCAGTAGGAGGCCTAGCAGCCTGGGTATGGAGGCGGCAGGACGAGGTCCTAGTGGATGATCGTTTTCACATGGCTTAAAAAGCATTGCTTCATAGATTTTATCCACATTGGGGTCTATCCTACGATGGTAAATACGGTCTCCGTTACTCCATCTTAGCTGCATTGATTAATTTTTTTGAGGTTAGTTTTCTCTTCAATGATTTGGAAGCTATATTGTCTTCCAATTAAAATTCCCTCTAAGTTTTAATAAGTCATCTCTAAGTTCATAACTACATATATAATTGGACCAGTATTGCTATAACAGTCTCAAAAACGGGATAATCTATCAGATCTTGTTTCTCAATCATGATACATTTAGCATATTTTACCTCTCTGCTGTTCCCCATTGTGTGCGTGTGTGCGCGTGCGCGGGCTACAGTTACTGCTTTTTAGACAGTTGCTTTCAGTTTGTTGCATTCGCAATGAAAATATAGGTATAAACATCTTGGATTTAATTGCTCGCTACCGCTATTTAATCCCATGTCTTTCCCATTTTTGAGTTATTTACTTCTTTCCCAATCAAATGGACTCATGATTGGCTAATTTTTTTCCAGCGGTAGACTTGGAACCCATACCAGTCTATACGCAGCTTTATGTTCTCCTCAGCAACACCTCTCAGCCTCAACACCCAACAACACTCTCCGTATCTAGGGCCCCAAGGCTTGTTTTAAAATGCGGCATTGTTTCTCATGTCCCCCCGCCCCCCTCCCGCCCCAAAAAGGAAGCAAGAATCTTCCTTGATTTAACGTGCTGCCTTTTTAGGACTGGCTAGTCTTGTCTGGTGAATGGATATTAAGAGAGATTTCCTTAAACTTCCTCCTGCTTCGTGCCATAACTCGACTTCATTGAGAAGCATGTTTTTCCCGTTTCTAAGACGGGCTTCCGCTTTGAACTGCTAAACCATCACGGCACACTTTTTCTCCATACTTATTCCTGGAAAACTGAGCTCTCTGCCGGAGTAAAGACGGTTCCCGTCAGAGAAGTGTGGCTCCCTGTCCCAAGGTCAAAGTGTAGAAGAAAGGGAAGATTCCTGTTTCCGAGGGTTCCATTTTGTCAGGTTAGAGATCTAGTCATCCGTGTGGCTGCGGTGGAATCTGCAGTATC